>NW_027137031.1:0-280119 GCF_040869045.1 Eurosta solidaginis | reverse complement strand
TCTAGAATTAAAGGATATACAACGAGAAACAACGTTTGACAACCTTTAAACAGTTTTAATAACTATCTCAAAAATTATCGCTCTGATGCAAACAACTGATGAGTTATCTACTTAAATTTGTTGAACAAAACGTCTTACGTATTTTAAATATGCTAACCTTTAGCCCGGTAAGCAAATTAAAAAAAAAAACGCAATATGTAGGCTACACGAGAACGGAGACGTCGAGTAACCAAAACAAATGCGTTAAACAAATTCGTACACGTTATTTATCAATTTAACTCTAGAATTAAAGGATATACAAAGAGAAACAACGTTTGACAACCTTTAAACAGTTTTAATAACTATCTCAAAAATTATCGCTCTGATGCAAACAACTGAGAGTTATCTACTTAAATATGATGAACAAAACGACTTACGTATTTTAAGCATGCTAACCTTTAGCCCGGTAAGCAAATTAAAAAAAAAACGCAATATGTAGGCTACACGAGAACGGAGACGTCGAGTAACCAAAACAAATGCGTTAAACAAATTCGTACACGTTATTTATCAATTTAACTCTAGAATTAAAGGATATACAACGAGAAACAACGTTTGACAACCTTTAAACAGTTTTAATAACTATCTCAAAAATTATCGCTCTGATGCAAACAACTGATGAGTTATCTACTTAAATATGATGAACAAAACGACTTACGTATTTTAAACATGCTAACCTTTAGCCCGGTAAGCAAATTAAAAAAAAACGCAATATGTAGGCTACACGAGAACGGAGACGTCGAGTAACCAAAACAAATGCGTTAAACAAATTCGAACACGTTATTTATCAACTTAACTCTAGAATTAAAGGATATACAACGAGAAACAACGTTTGACATCCTTTAAACAGTTTTAATAACTATCTCAAAAATTATCGCTCTGATGCAAACAACTGATGAGTTATCTACTTAAATATGATGAACAAAACGACTTACGTATTTTAAGCATGCTAACCTTTAGCCCGGTAAGCAAATTAAAAAAAAAACGCAATATGTAGGCTACACGAGAACGGAGACGTCGAGTAACCAAAACAAATGCGTTAAACAAATTCGTACACGTAATTTATCAATTTAACTCTAGAATTAAAGGATATACAACGAGAAACAACGTTTGACAACCTTTAAACAGTTTTAATAACTATCTCAAAAATTATCGCTCTGATGCAAACAACTGATGAGTTATCTACTTAAATATGATGAACAAAACGACTTACGTATTTTAAGCATGCTAACCTTTAGCCCGGTAAGCAAATTAAAAAAAAAACGCAATATGTAGGCTACACGAGAACGGAGACGTCGAGTAACCAAAACAAATGCGTTAAACAAATTCGTACACGTTATTTATCAATTTAACTCTAGAATTAAAGGATATACAACGAGAAACAACGTTTGACAACCTTTAAACAGTTTTAATAACTATCTCAAAAATTATCGCTCTGATGCAAACAACTGATGAGTTATCTACTTAAATATGATGAACAAAACGACTTACGTATTTTAAACATGCTAACCTTTAGCCCGGTAAGCAAATTAAAAAAAAAACGCAATATGTAGGCTACACGAGAACGGAGACGTCGAGTAACCAAAACAAATGCGTTAAACAAATTCGAACACGTTATTTATCAATTTAACTCTAGAATTAAAGGATATACAACGAGAAACAACGTTTGACAACCTTTAAACAGTTTTAATAACTATCTCAAAAATTATCGCTCTGATGCAAACAACTGATGAGTTATCTACTTAAATTTGATGAACAAAACGACTTACGTATTTTAAACATGCTAACCTTTAGCCCGGTAAGCAAATTAAAAAAAAAACGCAATATGTAGGCTACACGAGAACGGAGACGTCGAGTAACCAAAACAAATGCGTTAAACAAATTCGTACACGTTATTTATCAATTTAACTCTAGAATTAAAGGATATACAACGAGAAACAACGTTTGACAACCTTTAAACAGTTTTAATAACTATCTCAAAAATTATCGCTCTGATGCAAACAACTGATGAGTTATCTACTTAAATTTGTTGAACAAAACGACTTACGTATTTTAAATATGCTAACCTTTAGCCCGGTAAGCAAATTAAAAAAAAACGCAATATGTAGGCTACACGAGAACGGAGACGTCGAGTAACCAAAACAAATGCGTTAAACAAATTCGTACACGTTATTTATCAATTTAACTCTAGAATTAAAGGATATACAACGAGAAACAACGTTTGACAACCTTTAAACAGTTTTAATAACTATCTCAAAAATTATCGCTCTGATGCAAACAACTGATGAGTTATCTACTTAAATATGATGAACAAAACGACTTACGTATTTTAAACATGCTAACCTTTAGCCCGGTAAGCAAATTAAAAAAAAAAACGCAATATGTAGGCTACACGAGAACGGAGACGTCGAGTAACCAAAACAAATGCGTTAAACAAATTCGTACACGTTATTTATCAATTTAACTCTAGAATTAAAGGATATACAACGAGAAACAACGTTTGACAACCTTTAAACAGTTTTAATAACTATCTCAAAAATTATCGCTCTGATGCAAACAACTGATGAGTTATCTACTTAAATATGATGAACAAAACGACTTACGTATTTTAAACATGCTAACCTTTAGCCCGGTAAGCAAATTAAAAAAAAAACGCAATATGTAGGCTACACGAGAACGGAGACGTCGAGTAACCAAAACAAATGCGTTAAACAAATTCGTACACGTTATTTATCAATTTAACTCTAGAATTAAAGGATATACAACGAGAAACAACGTTTGACAACCTTTAAACAGTTTTAATAACTATCTCAAAAATTATCGCTCTGATGCAAACAACTGATGAGTTATCTACTTAAATTTGATGAACAAAACGACTTACGTATTTTAAACATGCTAACCTTTAGCCCGGTAAGCAAAAAAAAAAAAAAGCGCAATATGTAGGCTACACGAGAACGGAGACGTCGAGTAACCAAAACAAATGCGTTAAACAAATTCTTACACGTTATTTATCAATTTAACTCTAGAATTAAAGGATATACAACGAGAAACAACGTTTGACAACCTTTAAACAGTTTTAATAACTATCTCAAAAATTATCGCTCTGATGCAAACAACTGATGAGTTATCTACTTAAATATGATGAACAAAACGACTTACGTATTTTAAACATGCTAACCTTTAGCCCGGTAAGCAAATTAAAAAAAAAACGCAATATGTAGGCTACACGAGAACGGAGACGTCGAGTAACCAAAACAAATGCGTTAAACAAATTCGTACACGTTATTTATCAATTTAACTCTAGAATTAAAGGATATACAACGAGAAACAACGTTTGACAACCTTTAAACAGTTTTAATAACTATCTCAAAAATTGTCGCTCTGATGCAAACAACTGATGAGTTATCTACTTAAATATGATAAACAAAACGACTTACGTATTTTAAGCATGCTAACCTTTAGCCCGGTAAGCAAATTAAAAAAAAAAACGCAATATGTAGGCTACACGAGAACGGAGACGTCGAGTAACCAAAACAAATGCGTTAAACAAATTCGTACACGTTATTTATCAATTTAACTCTAGAATTAAAGGATATACAACGAGAAACAACGTTTGACAACCTTTAAACAGTTTTAATAACTATCTCAAAAATTATCGCTCTGATGCAAACAACTGATGAGTTATCTACTTAAATTTGTTGAACAAAACGACTTACGTATTTTAAATATGCTAACCTTTAGCCCGGTAAGCAAATTAAAAAAAAAACGCAATATGTAGGCTACACGAGAACGGAGACGTCGAGTAACCAAAACAAATGCGTTAAACAAATTCGTACACGTTATTTATAAATTTAACTCTAGAATTAAAGGATATACAACGAGAAACAACGTTTGACAACCTTTAAACAGTTTTAATAACTATCTCAAAAATTATCGCTCTGATGCAAACAACTGATGAGTTATCTACTTAAATATGATGAACAAAACGACTTACGTATTTTAAAGATGCTAACCTTTAGCCCGGTAAGCAAATTAAAAAAAAAATGCAATATGTAGGCTACACGAGAACGGAGACGTCGAGTAGCCAAAACAAACGCGTTAAACAAATTCGTACACGTTATTTATCAATTTAACTCTAGAATTAAAGGATATACAACGAGAAACAACGTTTGACAACCTTTAAACAGTTTTAATAACTATCTCAAAAATTATCGCTCTGATGCAAAACAACTGATGAGTTATCTACTTAAATATGATGAACAAAACGACTTACGTATTTTAAACATGCTAACCTTTAGCCCGGTAAGCAAATTAAAAAAAAACGCAATATGTAGGCTACACGAGAACGGAGACGTCGAGTAACCAAAACAAATGCGTTAAACAAATTCGTACACGTTATTTATCAATTTAACTCTAGAATTAAAGGATATACAACGAGAAACAACGTTTGACAACCTTTAAACAGTTTTAATAACTATCTCAAAAATTATCGCTCTGATGCAAACAACTGATGAGTTATCTACTCAAATTTGATGAACAAAACGACTTACGTATTTTAAACATGCTAACCTTTAGCCGGTAAGCAATTTAAAAAAAAAACGCAATATGTAGGCTACACGAGAACGGACACGTCGAGTAACCAAAACAAATGCGTTAAACAAATTCGTACACGTTATTTATCAACTTAACTCTAGAATTAAAGGATATACAACGAGAAACAACGTTTGACAGCCTTTAAACAGTTTTAATAACTATCTCAAAAATTATCGCTCTGATGCAAACAACTGATGAGTTATCTACTTAAATATGATAAACAAAACGACTTACGTATTTTAAGCATGATAACCTTTAGCCGGGTAAGCAAATTAAAAAAAAAACGCAATATGTAGGCTACACGAGAACGGAGACGTCGAGTAACCAAAACAAATGCGTTAAACAAATTCGTACACGTTATTTATCAATTTAACTCTAGAATTAAAGGATATACAACAAGAAACAACGTTTGACAACCTTTAAACAGTTTTAATAACTATCTCAAAAATTATCGCTCTGATGCAAACAACTGATGAGTTATCTACTTAAATTTGATGAACAAAACGACTTACGTATTTTAAAAATGCTAACCTTTAGCCCGGTAAGCAAATTAAAAAAAAAAACGCAATATGTAGGCTACACGAGGACGGAGACGTCGAGTAACCAAAACAAATGCGTTAAACAAATTCGTACACGTTATTTATCAATTTAACTCTAGAATTAAAGGATATACAACGAGAAACAACGTTTGACAACCTTTAAACAGTTTTAATAACTATCTCAAAAATTATCGCTCTGATGCAAACAACTGATGAGTTATCTACTTAAATATGATGAACAAAACGACTTACGTATTTTAAACATGCTAACCTTTAGCCCGGTAAGCAGATTAAAAAAAAAAAACGCAATATGTAGGCTACACGAGAACGGAGACGTCGAGTAACCAAAACAAATGCGTTAAACAAATTCGAACACGTTATTTATCAATTTAACTCTAGAATTAAAGGATATACAACGAGAAACAACGTTTGACAACCTTTAAACAGTTTTAATAACTATCTCAAAAATTATCGCTCTGATGCAAACAACTGATGAGTTATCTACTTAAATTTGATTAACAAAACGACTTACGTATTTTAAACATGCTAACCTTTAGTCCGGTAAGCAAATTAAAAAAAAACGCAATATGTAGGCTACACGAGAACGGAGACGTCGAGTAACCAAAACAAACGCGTTAAACAAATTCGTACACGTTATTTATCAATTTAACTCTAGAATTAAAGGATATACAACGAGAAACAACGTTTGACAACCTTTAAACAGTTTTAATAACTATCTCAAAAATTATCGCTCTGATGCAAACAACTGATGAGTTATCTACTTAAATATGATAAACAAAACGACTTACGTATTTTAAACATGCTAACCTTTAGCCCGGTAAGCAGATTTAAAAAACAACGCAATATGTAGGCTACACGAGAACGGAGACGTCGAGTAACCAAAACAAACGCGTTAAACAAATTCGTACACGTTATTTATCAATTTAACTCTAGAATTAAAGGATATACAACGAGAAACAACGTTTGACAACCTTTAAACAGTTTTAATAACTATCTCAAAAATTATCGCTCTGATGCAAACAACTGATGAGTTATCTACTTAAATATGATAAACAAAACGACTTACGTATTTTAAACATGCTAACCTTTAGCCCGGTAAGCAAATTTAAAAAAAAAACGCAATATGTAGGCTACACGAGAACGGAGACGTCGAGTAACCAAAACAAACGCGTTAAACAAATTCGTACACGTTATTTATCAATTTAACTCTAGAATTAAAGGATATACAACGAGAAACAACGTTTGACAACCTTTAAACAGTTTTAATAACTATCTCAAAAATTATCGCTCTGATGCAAACAACTGATGAGTTATCTACTTAAATATGATAAACAAAACGACTTACGTATTTTAAACATGCTAACCTTTAGCCCGGTAAGCAGATTAAAAAAAAAACGCAATATGTAGGCTACACGAGAACGGAGACGTCGAGTAACCAAAACAAATGCGTTAAACAAATTCGTACACGTTATTTATCAATTTAACTCTAGAATTAAAGGATATACAACGAGAAACAACGTTTGACAACCTTTAAACAGTTTTAGTAACTATCTCAAAAATTATCGCTCTGATGCAAACAACTGATGAGTTATCTACTTAAATTTGATGAACAAAACGACTTACGTATTTTAAATATGCTAACCTTTAGCCCGGTAAGCAAATTAAAAAAAAAAACGCAATATGTAGGCTACACGAGAACGGAGACGTCGAGTAACCAAAACAAATGCGTTAAACAAATTCGTACACGTTATTTATCAATTTAACTCTAGAATTAAAGGATATACAACGAGAAACAACGTTTGACAACCTTTAAACAGTTTTAATAACTATCTCAAAAATTATCGCTCTGATGCAAACAACTGATGAGTTATCTACTTAAATATGATGAACAAAACGACTTACGTATTTTAAGCATGCTAACCTTTAGCCCGGTAAGCAAATTAAAAAAAAAACGCAATATGTAGGCTACACGAGAATGGAGACGTCGAGTAACCAAAACAAATGCGTTAAACAAATTCGAACACGTTATTTATCAATTTAACTCTAGAATTAAAGGATATACAACGAGAAACAACGTTTGACAACCTTTAAACAGTTTTAATAACTATCTCAAAAATTGTTGCTCTGATGCAAACAACTGATGAGTTATCTACTAAAATTTGTTGAACAAAACGACTTACGTATTTTAAGCATGCTAACCTTTAGCCCGGTAAGCAAATTAAAAAAAAACGCAATATGTAGGCTACACGAGAACGGAGACGTCGAGTAACCAAAACAAATGCGTTAAACAAATTCTTACACGTTATTTATCAATTTAACTCTAGAATTAAAGGATATACAACGAGAAACAACGTTTGACAACCTTTAAACAGTTTTAATAACTATCTCAAAAATTATCGCTCTGATGCAAACAACTGATGAGTTATCTACTTAAATTTGATGAACAAAACGACTTACGTATTTTAAACATGCTAACCTTTAGCCCGGTAAGCAGATTAAAAAAAAAAACGCAATATGTAGGCTACACGAGAACGGAGACGTCGAGTAACCAAAACAAATGCGTTAAACAAATTCGTACACGTAATTTATCAATTTAACTCTAGAATTAAAGGATATACAACGAGAAACAACGTTTGACAACCTTTAAACAGTTTTAATAACTATCTCAAAAATTATCGCTCTGATGCAAACAACTGATGAGTTATCTACTTAAATATGATGAACAAAACGACTTACGTATTTTAAACATGCTAACCTTTAGCCCGGTAAGCAAATTAAAAAAAAACGCAATATGTAGGCTACACGAGAACGGAGACGTCGAGTAACCAAAACAAATGCGTTAAACAAATTCGTACACGTTATTTATCAATTTAACTCTAGAATTAAAGGATATACAACGAGAAACAACGTTTGACAACCTTTAAACAGTTTTAATAACTATCTCAAAAATTATCGCTCTGATGCAAACAACTGATGAGTTATCTACTTAAATTTGTTGAACAAAACGACTTACGTATTTTAAGCATGCTAACCTTTAGCCCGGTAAGCAAATTAAAAAAAAACGCAATATGTAGGCTACACGAGAACGGAGACGTCGAGTAACCAAACAAATGCGTTAAACAAATTCGTACACGTTATTTATCAATCTAACTCTAGAATTAAAGGATATACAACGAGAAACAACGTTTGACAACCTTTAAACAGTTTTAATAACTATCTCAAAAATTATCGCTCTGATGCAAACAACTGATGAGTTATCTACTTAAATATGATGAACAAAACGACTTACGTATTTTAAACATGCTAACCTTTAGCCCGGTAAGCAAATTAAAAAAAAAAACGCAATATGTAGGCTACACGAGAACGGAGACGTCGAGTAACCAAAACAAATGCGTTAAACAAATTCGTACACGTTATTTATCAATTTAACTCTAGAATTAAAGGATATACAACGAGAAACAACGTTTGACAACCTTTAAACAGTTTTAATAACTATCTCAAAAATTATCGCTCTGATGCAAACAACTGATGAGTTATCTACTTAAATTTGATGAACAAAACGACTTACGTATTTTAAACATGCTAACCTTTAGCCCGGTAAGCAAATTTAAAAAAAAACGCAATATGTAGGCTACACGAGAACGGAGACGTCGAGTAACCAAAACAAATGCGTTAAACAAATTCGTAAACGTTATTTATCAATTTAGCTCTAGAATTAAAGGATATACAACGAGAAACAACGTTTGACAACCTTTAAACAGTTTTAATAACTATCTCAAAAATTATCGCTCTGATGCAAACAACTGATGAGTTATCTACTTAAATTTGATGAACAAAACGACTTACGTATTTTAAACATGCTAACCTTTAGCCCGGTAAGCAAATTAAAAAAAAACGCAATATGTAGGCTACACGAGAACGGAGACGTCGAGTAACCAAAACAAATGCGTTAAACAAATTCGTACACGTTATTTATCAATTTAACTCTAGAATTAAAGGATATACAACGAGAAACAACGTTTGACAACCTTTAAACAGTTTTAATAACTATCTCAAAAATTATCGCTATGATGCAAACAACTGATGAGTTATCTACTTAAATTTGATGAACAAAACGACTTACGTATTTTAAACATGCTAACCTTTAGCCCGGTAAGCAAATTAAAAAAAAAAACGCAATATGTAGGCTACACGAGAACGGAGACGTCGAGTAACCAAAACAAATGCGTTAAACAAATTCGTACACGTTATTTATCAATTTAACTCTAGAATTAAAGGATATACAACGAGAAACAACGTTTGACAACCTTTAAACAGTTTTAATAACTATCTCAAAAATTATCGCTCTGATGCAAACAACTGATGAGTTATCTACTTAAATTTGATGAACAAAACGACTTACGTATTTTAAACATGCTAACCTTTAGCCCGGTAAGCAAATTTAAAAAAAAACGCAATATGTAGGATACACGAGAACGGAGACGTCGAGTAACCAAAACAAATGCGTTAAACAAATTCTTACACGTTATTTATCAATTTAACTCTAGAATTAAAGGATATACAACGAGAAACAACGTTTGACAACCTTTAAACAGTTTTAATAACTATCTCAAAAATTATCGCTCTGATGCAAACAACTGATGAGTTATCTACTTAAATTTGATGAACAAAACGACTTACGTATTTTAAACATGCTAACCTTTAGCCCGGTAAACAAATTAAAAAAAAAACGCAATATGTAGGCTACACGAGAACGGAGACGTCGAGTAACCAAAACAAATGCGTTAAACAAATTCGAACACGTTATTTATCAATTTAACTCTAGAATTAAAGGATATACAACGAGAAACAACGTTTGACAACCTTTAAACAGTTTTAATAACTATCTCAAAAATTATCGCTCTGATGCAAACAACTGATGAGTTATCTACTTAAATATGATAAACAAAACGACTTACGTATTTTAAGCATGCTAACCTTTAGCCCGGTAAGCAAATTAAAAAAAAACGCAATATGTAGGCTACACGAGAACGGAGACGTCGAGTAACCAAAACAAATGCGTTAAACAAATTCGTAAACGTTATTTATCAATTTAGCTCTAGAATTAAAGGATATACAACGAGAAACAACGTTTGACAACCTTTAAACAGTTTTAATAACTATCTCAAAAATTATCGCTCTGATGCAAACAACTGATGAGTTATCTACTTAAATTTGATGAACAAAACGACTTACGTATTTTAAACATGCTAACCTTTAGCCCGGTAAGCAAATTAAAAAAAAACGCAATATGTAGGCTACACGAGAACGGAGACGTCGAGTAACCAAAACAAATGCGTTAAACAAATTCGTACACGTTATTTATCAATTTAACTCTAGAATTAAAGGATATACAACGAGAAACAACGTTTGACAACCTTTAAACAGTTTTAATAACTATCTCAAAAATTATCGCTATGATGCAAACAACTGATGAGTTATCTACTTAAATTTGATGAACAAAACGACTTACGTATTTTAAACATGCTAACCTTTAGCCCGGTAAGCAAATTAAAAAAAAAAACGCAATATGTAGGCTACACGAGAACGGAGACGTCGAGTAACCAAAACAAATGCGTTAAACAAATTCGTACACGTTATTTATCAATTTAACTCTAGAATTAAAGGATATACAACGAGAAACAACGTTTGACAACCTTTAAACAGTTTTAATAACTATCTCAAAAATTATCGCTCTGATGCAAACAACTGATGAGTTATCTACTTAAATTTGATGAACAAAACGACTTACGTATTTTAAACATGCTAACCTTTAGCCCGGTAAGCAAATTTAAAAAAAAACGCAATATGTAGGATACACGAGAACGGAGACGTCGAGTAACCAAAACAAATGCGTTAAACAAATTCTTACACGTTATTTATCAATTTAACTCTAGAATTAAAGGATATACAACGAGAAACAACGTTTGACAACCTTTAAACAGTTTTAATAACTATCTCAAAAATTATCGCTCTGATGCAAACAACTGATGAGTTATCTACTTAAATTTGATGAACAAAACGACTTACGTATTTTAAACATGCTAACCTTTAGCCCGGTAAACAAATTAAAAAAAAAACGCAATATGTAGGCTACACGAGAACGGAGACGTCGAGTAACCAAAACAAATGCGTTAAACAAATTCGAACACGTTATTTATCAATTTAACTCTAGAATTAAAGGATATACAACGAGAAACAACGTTTGACAACCTTTAAACAGTTTTAATAACTATCTCAAAAATTATCGCTCTGATGCAAACAACTGATGAGTTATCTACTTAAATATGATAAACAAAACGACTTACGTATTTTAAGCATGCTAACCTTTAGCCCGGTAAGCAAATTAAAAAAAAACGCAATATGTAGGCTACACGAGAACGGAGACGTCGAGTAACCAAAAGAAATGCGTTAAACAAATTCGTACACGTTATTTATCAATTTAACTCTAGAATTAAAGGATATACAACGAGAAACAACGTTTGACAACCTTTAAACAGTTTTAATAACTATCTCAAAAATTATCGCTCTGATGCAAACAACTGATGAGTTATCTACTTAAATATGATGAACAAAACGACTTACGTATTTTAAACATGCTAACCTTTAGCCCGGTAAGCAAATTAAAAAAAAAAAACGCAATATGTAGGCTACACGAGAACGGAGACGTCGAGTAACCAAAACAAATGCGTTAAACAAATTCGAACACGTTATTTATCAATTTAACACTAGAATTAAAGGATATACAACGAGAAACAACGTTTGACAACCTTTAAACAGTTTTAATAACTATCTCAAAAATTATCGCTCTGATGCAAACAACTGATGAGTTATCTACTTAAATATGATGAACAAAACGACTTACGTATTTTAAGCATGCTAACCTTTAGCCCGGTAAGCAAATTAAAAAAAAAAACGCAATATGTAGGCTACACGAGAACGGAGACGTCGAGTAACCAAAACAAACGCGTTAAACAAATTCGTATACGTTATTTATCAATTTAACTCTAGAATTAAAGGATATACAACGAGAAACAACGTTTGACAACCTTTAAACAGTTTTAATAACTATCTCAAAAATTATCGCTCTGATGCAAACAACTGATGAGTTATCTACTTAAATATGATAAACAAAACGACTTACGTATTTTAAGCATGCTAACCTTTAGCCCGGTAAGCAAATTAAAAAAAAAAACGCAATATGTAGGCTACACGAGAACGGAGACGTCGAGTAACCAAAACAAATGCGTCAAACAAATTCGTACACGTTATTTATCAATTTAACTCTAACATTAAAGGATATACAACGAGAAACAACGTTTGACAACCTTTAAACAGTTTTAATAACTATCTCAAAAATTATCGCTCTGATGCAAACAACTGATGAGTTATCTACTTAAATATGATGAACAAAACGACTTACGTATTTTAAGCATGCTAACCTTTAGCCCGGTAAGCAAATTAAAAAAAAAAAACGCAATATGTAGGCTACACGAGAACGGAGACGTCGAGTAACCAAAACAAACGCGTTAAACAAATTCGTACACGTTATTTATCAATTTAACTCTAGAATTAAAGGATATACAACGAGAAACAACGTTTGACAACCTTTAAACAGTTTTAATAACTATCTCAAAAATTATCGCTCTGATGCAAACAACTGATCAGTTATCTACTTAAATATGATGAACAAAACGACTTACGTATTTTAAGCATGCTAACCTTTAGCCCGGTAAGCAAATTAAAAAAAAAAACGCAATATGTAGGCTACACGAGAACGGAGACGTCGAGTAACCAAAACAAACGCGTTAAACAAATTCGTACACGTTATTTATCAATTTAACTCTAGAATTAAAATATATACAACGAGAAACAACGTTTGACAACCTTTAAACAGTTTTAATAACTATCTCAAAAATTATCGCTCTGATGCAAACAACTGATCAGTTATCTACTTAAATATGATGAACAAAACGACTTACGTATTTTAAGCATGCTAACCTTTAGCCCGGTAAGCAAATTAAAAAAAAAAAACGCAATATGTAGGCTACACGAGAACGGAGACGTCGAGTAACCAAAACAAACGCGTTAAACAAATTCGTACACGTTATTTATCAATTTAACTCTAGAATTAAAGGATATACAACGAGAAACAACGTTTGACAACCTTTAAACAGTTTTAATAACTATCTCAAAAATTATCGCTCTGATGCAAACAACTGATGAGTTATCTACTTAAATATGATGAACAAAACGACTTACGTATTTTAAGCATGCTAACCTTTAGCCCGGTAAGCAAATTAAAAAAAAAAACGCAATATGTAGGCTACACGAGAACGGAGACGTCGAGTAACCAAAACAAACGCGTTAAACAAATTCGTACACGTTATTTATCAATTTAACTCTAGAATTAAAATATATACAACGAGAAACAACGTTTGACAACCTTTAAACAGTTTTAATAACTATCTCAAAAATTATCGCTCTGATGCAAACAGCTGATGAGTTATCTACTTAAATATGATGAACAAAACGACTTACGTATTTTAAGCATGCTAACCTTTAGCCCGGTAAGCAAATTAAAAAAAAAACGCAATATGTAGGCTACACGAGAACGGAGACGTCGAGTAACCAAAACAAACGCGTTAAACAAATTCGTACACGTTATTTATCAATTTAACTCTAGAATTAAAGGATATACAACGAGAAACAACGTTTGACAACCTTTAAACAGTTTTAATAACTATCTCAAAAATTATCGCTCTGATGCAAACAACTGATGAGTTATCTACTTAAATATGATGAACAAAACGACTTACGTATTTTAAGCATGCTAACCTTTAGCCCGGTAAGCAAATTAAAAAAAAAACGCAATATGTAGGCTACACGAGAACGGACACGTCGAGTAACCAAAACAAATGCGTTAAACAAATTCGTACACGTTATTTATCAATTTAACTCTAGAATTAAAGGATATACAACGAGAAACAACGTTTGACAACCTTTAAACAGTTTTAATAACTATCTCAAAAATTATCGCTCTGATGCAAACAACTGATGAGTTATCTACTTAAATTTGATGAACAAAACGACTTACGTATTTTAAGCATGCTAACCTTTAGCCCGGTAAGCAAATTAGAAAAAAAACGCAATATGTAGGCTACACGAGAACGGAGACGTCGAGTAACCAAAACAAATGCGTTAAACAAATTCGTACACGTTATTTATCAATTTAACTCTAGAATTAAAGGATATACAACGAGAAACAACGTTTGACAACCTTTAAACAGTTTTAATAACTATCTCAAAAATTATCGCTCTGATGCAAACAACTGATGAGTTATCTACTTAAATATGATAAACAAAACGACTTACGTATTTTAAGCATGCTAACCTTTAGCCCGGTAAGCAATTTAAAAAAAAACGCAATATGTAGGCTACACGAGAACGGAGACGTCGAGTAACCAAAACAAATGCGTTAAACAAATTCGTACACGTTATTTATCAATTTAACTCTAGAATTAAAGGATATACAACGAGAAACAACGTTTGACAACCTTTAAACAGTTTTAATAACTATCTCAAAAATTATCGCTCTGATGCAAACAACTGATGAGTTATCTACTTAAATTTGATGAACAAAACGACTTACGTATTTTAAACATGCTAACCTTTAGCCCGGTAAGCAAATTTAAAAAAAAACGCAATATGTAGGCTACACGAGAACGGAGACGTCGAGTAACCAAAACAAATGCGTTAAACAAATTCGTACACGTTATTTATCAATTTAACTCTAGAATTAAAGGATATACAACGAGAAACAACGTTTGACAACCTTTAAACAGTTTTAATAACTATCTCAAAAATTATCGCTCTGATGCAAACAACTGATGAGTTATCTACTTAAATTTGATGAACAAAACGACTTACGTATTTTAAACATGCTAACCTTCAAATTCGTACACGTTATTTATCAATTTAACTCTAGAATTAAAGGATATACAACGAGAAACAACGTTTGACAACCTTTAAACAGTTTTAATAACTATCTCAAAAATTATCGCTCTGATGCAAACAACTGATGAGTTATCTACTTAAATTTGATGAACAAAACGACTTACGTATTTTAAACATGCTAACCTTTAGCCCGGTAAGCAAATTTAAAAAAAAACGCAATATGTAGGCTACACGAGAACGGAGACGTCGAGTAACCAAAACAAATGCGTTAAACAAATTCTTACACGTTATTTATCAATTTAACTCTAGAATTAAAGGATATACAACGAGAAACAACGTTTGACAACCTTTAAACAGTTTTAATAACTATCTCAAAAATTATCGCTCTGATGCAAACAACTGATGAGTTATCTACTTAAATTTGATGAACAAAACGACTTACGTATTTTAAACATGCTAACCTTTAGCCCGGTAAGCAAATTAAAAAAAAAACGCAATATGTATGCTACACGAGAACGGAGACGTCGAGTAACCAAAACAAATGCGTTAAACAAATTCGAACACGTTATTTATCAATTTAACTCTAGAATTAAAGGATATACAACGAGAAACAACGTTTGACAACCTTTAAACAGTTTTAATAACTATCTCAAAAATTATCGCTCTGATGCAAACAACTGATGAGTTATCTACTTAAATATGATAAACAAAACGACTTACGTATTTTAAGCATGCTAACCTTTAGCCCGGTAAGCAAATTAAAAAAAAAACGCAATATGTAGGCTACACGAGAACGGAGACGTCGAGTAACCAAAAGAAATGCGTTAAACAAATTCGTACACGTTATTTATCAATTTAACTCTAGAATTAAAGGACATACAACGAGAAACAACGTTTGACAACCTTTAAACAGTTTTAATAACTATCTCAAAAATTATCGCTCTGATGCAAACAACTGATGAGTTATCTACTTAAATATGATGAACAAAACGACTTACGCATTTTAAACATGCTAACCTTTAGCCCGGTAAGCAAATTAAAAAAAAAAACGCAATATGTAGGCTACACGAGAACGGAGACGTCGAGTAACCAAAACAAATGCGTTAAACAAATTCGAACACGTTATTTATCAATTTAACTCTAGAATTAAAGGATATACAACGAGAAACAACGTTTGACAACCTTTAAACAGTTTTAATAACTATCTCAAAAATTATCGCTCTGATGCAAACAACTGATGAGTTATCTACTTAAATATGATGAACAAAACGACTTACGTATTTTAAGCATGCTAACCTTTAGCCCGGTAAGCAAATTAAAAAACAAAACGCAATATGTAGGCTACACGAGAACGGAGACGTCGAGTAACCAAAACAAACGCGTTAAACAAATTCGTACACGTTATTTATCAATTTAACTCTAGAATTAAAGGATATACAACGAGAAACAACGTTTGACAACCTTTAAACAGTTTTAATAACTATCTCAAAAATTATCGCTCTGATGCAAACAACTGATGAGTTATCTACTTAAATATGATAAACAAAACGACTTACGTATTTTAAGCATGCTAACCTTAAGCCCGGTAAGCAAATTAAAAAAAAAAACGCAATATGTAGGCTACACGAGAACGGAGACGTCGAGTAACCAAAACAAACGCGTTAAACAAATTCGTACACGTTATTTATCAATTTAACTCTAGAATTAAAGGATATACAACGAGAAACAACGTTTGACAACCTTTAAACAGTTTTAATAACTATCTCAAAAATTATCGCTCTGATGCAAACAACTGATGAGTTATCTACTTAAATATGATGAACAAAACGACTTACGTATTTTAAACATGCTAACCTTTAGCCCGGTAAGCAAATTAAAAAAAAAAACGCAATATGTAGGCTACACGAGAACGGAGACGTCGAGTAACCAAAACAAATGCGTTAAACAAATTCGAACACGTTATTTATCAATTTAACTCTAGAATTAAAGGATATACAACGAGAAACAACGTTTGACAACCTTTAAACAGTTTTAATAACTATCTCAAAAATTATCGCTCTGATGCAAACAACTGATGAGTTATCTACTTAAATATGATGAACAAAACGACTTACGTATTTTAAGCATGCTAACCTTTAGCCCGGTAAGCAAATTAAAAAAAAAACGCAATATGTAGGCTACACGAGAACGGACACGTCGAGTAACCAAAACAAATGCGTTAAACAAATTCGTACACGTTATTTATCAATTTAACTCTAGAATTAAAGGATATACAACGAGAAACAACGTTTGACAACCTTTAAACAGTTTTAATAACTATCTCAAAAATTATCGCTCTGATGCAAACAACTGATGAGTTATCTACTTAAATTTGATGAACAAAACGACTTACGTATTTTAAGCATGCTAACCTTTAGCCCGGTAAGCAAATTAAAAAAAAAAACGCAATATGTAGGCTACACGAGAACGGAGACGTCGAGTAACCAAAACAAATGCGTTAAACAAATTCGTACACGTTATTTATCAACTTAACTCTAGAATTAAAGGATATACAACGAGAAACAACGTTTGACAACCTTTAAACAGTTTTAATAACTATCTCAAAAATTATCGCTCTGATGCAAACAACTGATGAGTTATCTACTTAAATATGATAAACAAAACGACTTACGTATTTTAAGCATGCTAACCTTTAGCCCGGTAAGCAATTTAAAAAAAAACGCAATATGTAGGCTACACGAGAACGGAGACGTCGAGTAACCAAAACAAATGCGTTAAACAAATTCGTACACGTTATTTATCAATTTAACTCTAGAATTAAAGGATATACAACGAGAAACAACGTTTGACAACCTTTAAACAGTTTTAATAACTATCTCAAAAATTATCGCTCTGATACAAACAACTGATGAGTTATCTACTTAAATTTGATGAACAAAAGGACTTACGTATTTTAAACATGCTAACCTTTAGCCCGGTAAGCAAATTAAAAAAAAAACGCAATATGTAGGCTACACGAGAACGGAGACGTCGGGTAACCAAAACAAATGCGTTAAACAAATTCGTACACGTTATTTATCAATTTAACTCTAGAATTAAAGGATATACAACGAGAAACAACGTTTGACAACCTTTAAACAGTTTTAATAACTATCTCAAAAATTATCGCTCTGATGCAAACAACTGATGAGTTATCTACTTAAATTTGATGAACAAAACGACTTACGTATTTTAAACATGCTAACCTTTAGCCCGGTAAGCAAATTAAAAAAAAAAACGCAATATGTAGGCTACACGAGAACGGAGACGTCGAGTAACCAAAACAAATGCGTTAAACAAATTCGTACACGTTATTTATCAATTTAACTCTAGAATTAAAGGATATACAACGAGAAACAACGTTTGACAACCTTTAAACAGTTTTAATAACTATCTCAAAAATTATCGCTCTGATGCAAACAACTGATGAGTTATCTACTTAAATTTGATGAACAAAACGACTTACGTATTTTAAGCATGCTAACCTTTAGCCCGGTAAGCAAATTAAAAAAAAAACGCAATATGTAGGCTACACGAGAACGGAGACGTCGAGTAACCAAAACAAATGCGTTAAACAAATTCGTACACGTTATTTATCAATTTAACTCTAGAATTAAAGGATATACAACGAGAAACAACGTTTGACAACCTTTAAACAGTTTTAATAACTATCTCAAAAATTATCGCTCTGATGCAAACAACTGATGAGTTATCTACATAAATATGATGAACAAAACGACTTACGTATTTTAAACATGCTAACCTTTAGCCCGGTAAGCAAATTAAAAAAAAAACGCAATATGTAGGCTACACGAGAACGGAGACGTCGAGTAACCAAAACAAATGCGTTAAACAAATTCGTACACGTTATTTATCAATTTAACTCTAGAATTAAAGGATATACAACGAGAAACAACGTTTGACAACCTTTAAACAGTTTTAATAACTATCTCAAAAATTATCGCTCTGATGCAAACAACTGATGAGTTATCTACTTAAATTTGTTGAACAAAACGACTTACGTATTTTAAATATGCTAACATTTAGCCCGGTAAGCAAATTAAAAAAAAAACGCAATATGTAGGCTACACGAGAACGGAGACGTCGAGTAACCAAAACAAATGCGTTAAACAAATTCGTACACGTTATTTATCAATTTAACTCTAGAATTAAAGGATATACAACGAGAAACAACGTTTGACAACCTTTAAACAGTTTTAATAACTATCTCAAAAATTGTCGCTCTGATGCAAACAACTGATGAGTTATCTACTTAAATATGATGAACAAAACGACTTACGTATTTTAAACATGCTAACCTTTAGCCCGGTAAGCAAATTAAAAAAAAAAAAACGCAATATGTAGGCTACACGAGAACGGAGACGTCGAGTAACCAAAACAAATGCGTTAAACAAATTCGTACACGTTATTTATCAATTTAACTCTAGAATTAAAGGATATACAACGAGAAACAACGTTTGACAACCTTTAAACAGTTTTAATAACTATCTCAAAAATTATCGCTCTGATGCAAACAACTAATGAGTTATCTACTTAAATATGATGAACAAAACGGCTTACGTATTTTAAACATGCTAACCTTTAGCCCGGTAAGCAAATTAAAAAAAAAAAACGCAATATGTAGGCTACACGAGAACGGAGACGTCGAGTAACCAAAACAAATGCGTTAAACAAATTCGAACACGTTATTTATCAATTTAACTCTAGAATTAAAGGATATACAACGAGAAACAACGTTTGACAACCTTTAAACAGTTTTAATAACTATCTCAAAAATTATCGCTCTGATGCAAACAACTGATGAGTTATCTACTTAAATTTGTTGAACAAAACGACTTACGTATTTTAAACATGCTAACCTTTAGCCCGGTAATCAAATTAAAAAAAAAAACGCAATATGTAGGCTACACGAGAACGGAGACGTCGAGTAACCAAAACAAATGCGTTAAACAAATTCGAACACGTTATTTATCAATTTAACTCTAGAATTAAAGGATATACAACGAGAAACAACGTTTGACAACCTTTAAACAGTTTTAATAACTATCTCAAAAATTATCGCTCTGATGCAAACAACTGATGAGTTATCTACTGAAATTTGATGAACAAAACGACTTACGTATTTTAAACATGCTAACCTTTAGCCCGGTAAGCAAATTAAAAAAAAAACGCAATATGTAGGCTACACGAGAACGGAGACGTCGAGTAACCAAAACAAATGCGTTAAAACAAATTCGTACACGTTATTTATCAATTTAACTCTAGAATTAAAGGATATACAACGAGAAACAACGTTTGACAACCTTTAAACAGTTTTAATAACTATCTCAAAAATTATCGCTCTGATGCAAACAACTGATGAGTTATCTACTTAAATATGATGAACAAAACGACTTACGTATTTTAAACATGCTAACCTTTAGCCCGGTAAGCAAATTAAAAAAAAAAACGCAATATGTAGGCTACACGAGAACGGAGACGTCGAGTAACCAAAACAAATGCGTTAAACAAATTCGAACACGTTATTTATCAATTTAACTCTAGAATTAAAGGATATACAACGAGAAACAACGTTTGACAACCTTTAAACAGTTTTAATAACTATCTCAAAAATTATCGCTCTGATGCAAACAACTGATGAGTTATCTACTCAAATTTGATGAACAAAACGACTTACGTATTTTAAACATGCTAACCTTTAGCCCGGTAAGCAAATTAAAAAAAAAACGCAATATGTAGGCTACACGAGAACGGAGACGTCGAGTAACCAAAACAAATGCGTTAAACAAATTCGTACACGTTATTTATCAATTTAACTCTAGAATTAAAGGATATACAACGAGAAACAACGTTTGACAACCTTTAAACAGTTTTAATAACTATCTCAAAAATTATCGCTCTGATGCAAACAACTGATGAGTTATCTACTTAAATTTGATGAACAAAACGACTTACGTATTTTAAACATGCTAACCTTTAGCCCGGTAAGCAAATTAAAAAAAAAACGCAATATGTAGGCTACACGAGAACGGAGACGTCGAGTAACCAAAACAAACGCGTTAAGCAAATTCGTACACGTTTTTTATCAATTTAACTCTAGAATTAAAGGATATACAACGAGAAACAACGTTTGACAACCTTTAAACAGTTTTAATAACTATCTCAAAAATTATCGCTCTGATGCAAACAACTGATGAGTTATCTACTTAAATTTGTTGAACAAAACGACTTACGTATTTTAAATATGCTAACCTTTAGCCCGGTAAGCAAATTAAAAAAACAACGCATATGTAGGCTACACGAGAACGGAGACGTCGAGTAACCAAAACAAATGCGTTTAAACAAATTCGTACACGTTATTTATCAATTTAACTCTAGAATTAAAGGATATACAACGAGAAACAACGTTTGACAACCTTTAAACAGTTTTAATAACTATCTCAAAAATTATCGCTCTGATGCAAACAACTGATGAGTTATCTACTCAAATTTGATGAACAAACGACTTACGTATTTTAAACATGCTAACCTTTAGCCCGGTAAGCAATTTAAAAAAAAAACGCAATATGTAGGCTACACGAGAACGGAGGACGTCCGAGTAACCAAAACAAATGCGTTAAACAAATTCGAACACGTTATTTATAAATTTAACTCTAGAATTAAAGGATATACAACGAGAAACAACGTTTGACAACCTTTAAACAGTTTTAATAACTATCTCAAAAATTATCGCTCTGATGCAAACAACTGATGAGTTATCTACTTAAATATGATGAACAAAACGCCTTACGTATTTTAAACATGCTAACCTTTAGCCCGGTAAGCAAATTAAAAAAAAAACGCAATATGTAGGCTACACGAGAACGGAGACGTCGAGTAACCAAAACAAATGCGTTAAACAAATTCGAACACGTTATTTATCAATTTAACTCTAGAATTAAAGGATATACAACGAGAAACAACGTTTGACAACCTTTAAACAGTTTTAATAACTATCTCAAAATTATCGCTCTGATGCAAACAACTGATGAGTTATCTACTTAAATATGATAAACAAAACGACTTACGTATTTTAAGCATGCTAACCTTTAGCCCGGTAAGCAAATTAAAAAAAAAAACGCAATATGTAGGCTACACGAGAACGGAGACGTCGGAGTAACCAAAACAAACGCGTTAAACAAATTCGTACACGTTATTTATCAATTTAACCTCTAGAATTAAAGGATATACAACGAGAAACAACGTTTGACAACCTTTAAACAGTTTTAATAACTATCTCAAAAATTATCGCTCTGATGCAAACAACTGATGAGTTATCTACTTAAATATGATGAACAAACGACTTACGTATTTTAAACATGCTAACCTTTAGCCCGGTAAGCAAATTAAAAAAAAAACGCAATATGTAGGCTACACGAGAACGGAGACGTCGAGTAACCAAAACAAATGCGTTAAACAAATTCGAACACGTTATTTATCAATTTAACTCTAGAATTAAAGGATATACAACGAGAAACAACGTTTGACAACCTTTAAACAGTTTTAATAACTATCTCAAAAATTGTTGCTCTGATGCAAACAACTGATGAGTTATCTACTCAAATTTGTTGAACAAAACGACTTACGTATTTTAAGCATGCTAACCTTTAGCCCGGTAAGCAAATTAAAAAAAAAACGCAATATGTAGGCTACACGAGAACGGAGACGTCGAGTAACCAAAACAAACGCGTTAAACAAATTCGTACACGTTATTTATCAATTTAACTCTAGAATTAAAGGATATACAACGAGAAACAACGTTTGACAACCTTTAAACAGTTTTAATAACTATCTCAAAAATTATCGCTCTGATGCAAACAACTGATGAGTTATCTACTTAAATTTGATGAACAAAACGACTTACGTATTTTAAACATGCTAACCTTTAGCCCGGTAAGCAAATTAAAAAAAAACGCAATATGTAGGCTACACGAGAACGGAGACGTCGAGTAACCAAAACAAATGCGTTAAACAAATTCGTACACGTTATTTATCAATTTAACTCTAGAATTAAAGGATATACAACGAGAAACAACGTTTGACAACCTTTAAACAGTTTTAATAACTATCTCAAAAATTATCGCTCTGATGCAAACAACTGATGAGTTATCTACTTAAATATGATAAACAAAACGACTTACGTATTTTAAGCATGCTAACCTTTAGCCCGGTAAGCAAATTAAAAAAAAACGCAATATGTAGGCTACACGAGAACGGAGACGTCGAGTAACCAAAACAAATGCGTTAAACAAATTCGTACACGTTATTTATCAATATAATTCTAGAATTAAAGGATATACAACGAGAAACAACGTTTGACAACCTTTAAACAGTTTTAATAACTATCTCAAAAATTGTCGCTCTGATGCAAACAACTGATGAGTTATCTACTTAAATATGATGAACAAAACGACTTACGTATTTTAAACATGCTAACCTTTAGCCCGGTAAGCAAATTAAAAAAAAAACGCAATATGTAGGCTACACGAGAACGGAGACGTCGAGTAACCAAAACAAATGCGTTAAACAAATTCGTACACGTTATTTATCAATTTAATTCTAGAATTAAAGGATATACAACGAGAAACAACGTTTGACAACCTTTAAACAGTTTTAATAACTATCTCAAAAATTGTCGCTCTGATGCAAACAACTGATGAGTTATCTACTTAAATTTGATGAACAAAACGACTTACGTATTTTAAACATGCTAACCTTTAGCCCGGTAAGCAAATTAAAAAAAAAAACGCAATATGTAGGCTACACGAGAACGGAGACGTCGAGTAACCAAAACAAACGCGTTAAACAAATTCGTACACGTTATTTATCAATTTAACTCTAGAATTAAAGGATATACAACGAGAAACAACGTTTGACAACCTTTAAACAGTTTTAATAACTATCTCAAAAATTGTCGCTCTGATGCAAACAACTGATGAGTTATCTACTTAAATTTGATGAACAAAACGACTTACGTATTTTAAACATGCTAACCTTTAGCCCGGTAAGCAAATTAAAAAAAAACGCAATATGTAGGCTACACGAGAACGGAGACGTCGAGTAACCAAAACAAATGCGTTAAACAAATTCGTACACGTTATTTATCAATTTAACTCTAGAATTAAAGGATATACAACGAGAAACAACGTTTGACAACCTTTAAACAGTTTTAATAACTATCTCAAAAATTATCGCTCTGATGCAAACAACTGATGAGTTATCTACTTAAATTTGTTGAACAAAACGACTTACGTATTTTAAACATGCTAACCTTTAGCCCGGAAAGCAAATTAAAAAAAAACGCAATATGTAGGCTACACGAGAACGGAGACGTCGAGTAACCAAAACAAATGCGTTAAACAAATTCGTACACGTTATTTATCAATTTAACTCTAGAATTAAAGGATATACAACGAGAAAAAACGTTTGACAACCTTTAAACCGTTTTAATAACTATCTCAAAAATTATCGCTCTGATGCAAACAACTGATGAGTTATCTACTTAAATTTGTTGAACAAAACGACTTACGTATTTTAAACATGCTAACCTTTAGCCCGGTAAGCAAATTAAAAAAAAAACGCAATATGTAGGCTACACGAGAACGGAGACGTCGAGTAACCAAAACAAATGCGTTAAACAAATTCGTACACGTTATTTATCAATTTAGCTCTAGAATTAAAGGATATACAACGAGAAACAACGTTTGACAACCTTTAAACAGTTTTAATAACTATCTCAAAAATTATCGCTCTGATGCAAACAACTGATGAGTTATCTACTTAAATTTGATGAACAAAACGACTTACGTATTTTAAACATGCTAACCATTAGCCCGGTAAGCAAATTAAAAAAAAACGCAATATGTAGGCTACACGAGAACGGAGACGTCGAGTAACCAAAACAAATGCGTTAAACAAATTCGTACACGTTATTTATCAATTTAACTCTAGAATTAAAGGATATACAACGAGAAACAACGTTTGACAACCTTTAAACAGTTTTAATAACTATCTCAAAAATTATCGCTCTGATGCAAACAACTGATGAGTTATCTACTTAAATTTGATGAACAAAACGACTTACGTATTTTAAACATGCTAACCTTTAGCCCGGTAAGCAAATTAAAAAAAAAAAACGCAATATGTAGGCTACACGAGAACGGAGACGTCGAGTAACCAAAACAAATGCGTTAAACAAATTCGTACACGTTATTTATCAATTTAACTCTAGAATTAAAGGATATACAACGAGAAACAACGTTTGACAACCTTTAAACAGTTGTAATAACTATCTCAAAAATTATCGCTCTGATGCAAACAACTGATGAGTTATCTACTTAAATTTGATGAACAAAACGACTTACGTATTTTAAACATGCTAACCTTTAGCCCGGTAAGCAAATTAAAAAAAAAAAACGCAATATGTAGGCTACACGAGAACGGAGACGTCGAGTAACCAAAACAAATGCGTTAAACAAATTCTTACACGTTATTTATCAATTTAACTCTAGAATTAAAGGATATACAACGAGAAACAACGTTTGACAACCTTTAAACAGTTTTAATAACTATCTCAAAAATTATCGCTCTGATGCAAACAACTGATGAGTTATCTACTTAAATTTGATGAACAAAACGACTTACGTATTTTAAACATGCTAACCTTTAGCCCGGTAAGCAAATTAAAAAAAAAACGCAATATGTAGGCTACACGAGAACGGAGACGTCGAGTAACCAAAACAAATGCGTTAAACAAATTCGAACACGTTACTTATCAATTTAACTCTAGAATTAAAGGATATACAACGAGAAACAACGTTTGACAACCTTTAAACAGTTTTAATAACTATCTCAAAAATTATCGCTCTGATGCAAACAACTGATGAGTTATCTACTTAAATATGATAAACATAACGACTTACGTATTTTAAGCATGCTAACCTTTAGCCCGGTAAGGAAATTAAAAAAAAAAACGCACTATGTAGGCTACACGAGAACGGAGACGTCGAGTAACCAAAAGAAATGCGTTAAACAAATTCGTACACGTTATTTATCAATTTAACTCTAGAATTAAAGGATATACAACGAGAAACAACGTTTGACAACCTTTAAACAGTTTTAATAACTATCTCAAAAATTATCGCTCTGATGCAAACAACTGATGAGTTATCTACTTAAATATGATTAACAAAACGACTTACGTATTTTAAACATGCTAACCTTTAGCCCGGTAAGCAAATTAAAAAAAAAAAAAGCAATATGTAGGCTACACGAGAACGGAGACGTCGAGTAACCAAAACAAATGCGTTAAACAAATTCGAACACGTTATTTATGAATATAACTCTAGAATTAAAGGATATACAACGAGAAACAACGTTTGACAACCTTTAAACAGTTTTAATAACTATCTCAAAAATTATCGCTCTGATGCAAACAACTGATGAGTTATCTACTTAAATATGATGAACAAAACGACTTACGTATTTTAAGCATGCTAACCTTTAGCCCGGTAAGCAAATTAAAAAAAAAAACGCAATATGTAGGCTACACGAGAACGGAGACGTCGAGTAACCAAAACAAACGCGTTAAACAAATTCGTACACGTTATTTATCAATTTAACTCTAGAATTAAAGGATATACAACGAGAAACAACGTTTGACAACCTTAAAACAGTTTTAATAACTATCTCAAAAATTATCGCTCTGATGCAAACAACTGATGAGTTATCTACTTAAATATGATAAACAAAACGACTTACGTATTTTAAGCATGCTAACCTTTAGCCCGGTAAGCAAATTAAAAAAAAAAACGCAATATGTAGGCTACACGAGAACGGAGACGTCGAGTAACCAAAACAAATGCGTCAAACAAATTCGTACACGTTATTTATCAATTTAACTCTAGAATTAAAGGATATACAACGAGAAACAACGTTTGACAACCTTTAAACAGTTTTAATAACTATCTCAAAAATTATCGCTCTGATGCAAACAACTGATGAGTTATCTACTTAAATATGATGAACAAAACGACTTACGTATTTTAAACATGCTAACCTTTAGCCCGGTAAGCAAATTAAAAAAAAAAAACGCAATATGTAGGCTACACGAGAACGGAGACGTCGAGTAACCAAAACAAATGCGTTAAACAAATGCGAACACGTTATTTATCAATTTAACTCTAGAATTAAAGGATATACAACGAGAAACAACGTTTGACAACCTTTAAACAGTTTTAATAACTATCTCAAAAATTATCGCTCTGATGCAAACAACTGATGAGTTATCTACTTAAATATGATGAACAAAACGACTTACGTATTTTAAGCATGCTAACCTTTAGCCCGGTAAGCAAATTAAAAAAAAAACGCAATATGTAGGCTACACGAGAACGGAGACGTCGAGTAACCAAAACAAACGCGTTAAACAAATTCGTACACGTTATTTATCAATTTAACTCTAGAATTAAAGGATATACAACGAGAAACAATGTTTGACAACCTTTAAACAGTTTTAATAACTATCTCAAAAATTATCGCTCTGATGCAAACAACTGATGAGTTATCTACTTAAATATGATGAACAAAACGACTTACGTATTTTAAACATGCTAACCTTTAGCCCGGTAAGCAAATTAGAAAAAAAAAACGCAATATGTAGGCTACACGAGAACGGAGACGTCGAGTAACCAAAACAAATGCGTTAAACAAATTCGAACACGTTATTTATCAATTTAACTCTAGAATTAAAGGATATACAACGAGAAACAACGTTTGACAACCTTTAAACAGTTTTAATAACTATCTCAAAAATTATCGCTCTGATGCAAACAACTGATGAGTTATCTACTTAAATATGATGAACAAAACGACTTACGTATTTTAAGCATGCTAACCTTTAGCCCGGTAAGCAAATTAAAAAAAAAACGCAATATGTAGGCTACACGAGAACGGACACGTCGAGTAACCAAAACAAATGCGTTAAACAAATTCGTACACGTTATTTATCAATTTAACTCTAGAATTAAAGGATATACAACGAGAAACAACGTTTGACAACCTTTAAACAGTTTTAATAACTATCTCAAAAATTATCGCTCTGATGCAAACAACTGATGAGTTATCTACTTAAATTTGATGAACAAAACGACTTACGTATTTTAAGCATGCTAACCTTTAGCCCGGTAAGCAAATTAAAAAAAAAACGCAATATGTAGGCTACACGAGAACGGAGACGTCGAGTAACCAAAACAAATGCGTTAAACAAATTCGTACACGTTATTTATCAATTTAACTCTAGAATTAAAGGATATACAACGAGAAACAACGTTTGACAACCTTTAAACAGTTTTAATAACTATCTCAAAAATTATCGCTCTGATGCAAACAACTGATGAGTTATCTACTTAAATATGATAACCAAAACGACTTACGTATTTTAAGCATGCTAACCTTTAGCCCGGTAAGCAATTTAAAAAAAAACGCAATATGTAGGCTACACGAGAACGGAGACGTCGAGTAACCAAAACAAATGCGTTAAACAAATTCGTACACGTTATTTATCAATTTAACTCTAGAATTAAAGGATATACAACGAGAATCAACGTTTGACAACCTTTAAACAGTTTTAATAACTATCTCAAAAATTATCGCTCTGATGCAAGCAACTGATGAGTTATCTACTTAAATTTGATGAACAAAACGACTTACGTATTTTAAACATGCTAACCTTTAGCCCGGTAAGCAAATTAAAAAAAAAACGCAATATGTAGGCTACACGAGAACGGAGACGTCGGGTAACCAAAACAAATGCGTTAAACAAATTCGTACACGTTATTTATCAATTTAACTCTAGAATTAAAGGATATACAACGAGAAACAACGTTTGACAACCTTTAAACAGTTTTAATAACTATCTCAAAAATTATCGCTCTGATGCAAACAACTGATGAGTTATCTACTTAAATTTGATGAACAAAACGACTTACGTATTTTAAACATGCTAACCTTTAGCCCGGTAAGCAAATTAAAAAAAAAAACGCAATATGTAGGCTACACGAGGACGGAGACGTCGAGTAACCAAAACAAATGCGTTAAACAAATTCGTACACGTTATTTATCAATTTAACTCTAGAATTAAAGGATATACAACGAGAAACAACGTTTGACAACCTTTAAACAGTTTTAATAACTATCTCAAAAATTATCGCTCTGATGCAAACAACTGATGAGTTATCTACTTAAATTTGATGAACAAAACGACTTACGTATTTTAAACATGCTAACCTTTAGCCCGGTAAGCAAATTAAAAAAAAAAACGCAATATGTAGGCTACACGAGAACGGAGACGTCGAGTAACCAAAACAAATGCGTTAAACAAATTCTTACACGTTATTTATCAATTTAACTCTAGAATTAAAGGATATACAACGAGAAACAACGTTTGACAACCTTTAAACAGTTTTAATAACTATCTCAAAAATTATCGCTCTGATGCAAACAACTGATGAGTTATCTACTTAAATTTGATGAACAAAACGACTTACGTATTTTAAACATGCTAACCTTTAGCCCGGTAAGCAAATTAAAAAAAAAACGCAATATGTAGGCTACACGAGAACGGAGACGTCGAGTAACCAAAACAAATGCGTTAATCAAATTCTTACACGTTATTTATCAATTTAACTCTAGAATTAAAGGATATACAACGAGAAACAACGTTTGACAACCTTTAAACAATTTTAATAACTATCTCAAAAATTATCGCTCTGATGCAAACAACTGATGAGTTATCTACTTAAATATGATGAACAAAACGACTTACGTATTTTAAACATGCTAACCTTTAGCCCGGTAAGCAAATTAAAAAAAAAAACGCAATATGTAGGCTACACGAGAACGGAGACGTCGAGTAACCAAAACAAATGCGTTAATCAAATTCGAACACGTTATTTATCAATTTAACTCTAGAATTAAAGGATATACAACGAGAAACAACGTTTGACAACCTTTAAACAGTTTTAATAACTATCTCAAAAATTATCGCTCTGATGCAAACAACTGATGAGTTATCTACTTAAATATGATGAACAAAACGACTTACGTATTTTAAGCATGCTAACCTTTAGCCCGGTAAGCAAATTAAAAAAAAAAACGCAATATGTAGGCTACACGAGAACGGAGACGTCGAGTAACCAAAACAAACGCGTTAAACAAATTCGTACACGTTATTTATCAATTTAACTCTAGAATTAAAGGATATACAACGAGAAACAACGTTTGACAACCTTTAAACAGTTTTAATAACTATCTCAAAAATTATCGCTCTGATGCAAACAACTGATGAGTTATCTACTTAAATATGATAAACAAAACGACTTACGTATTTTAAGCATGCTAACCTTTAGCCCGGTAAGCAAATTAAAAAAAAAAACGCAATATGTAGGCTACACGAGAACGGAGAGGTCGAGTAACCAAAACAAATGCGTTAAACAAATTCGTACACGTTATTTATCAATTTAACTCTAGAATTAAAGGATATACAACGAGAAACAACGTTTGACAACCTTTAAACAGTTTTAATAACTATCTCAAAAATTATCGCTCTGATGCAAACAACTGATGAGTTATCTACTTAAATATGATGAACAAAACGACTTACGTATTTTAAACATGCTAACCTTTAGCCCGGTAAGCAAATTAAAAAAAAAAACGCAATATGTAGGCTACACGAGAACGGAGACGTCGAGTAACCAAAACAAATGCGTTAAACAAATTCGAACACGTTATTTATCAATTTAACTCTAGAATTAAAGGATATACAACGAGAAACAACGTTTGACAACCTTTAAACAGTTTTAATAACTATCTCAAAAATTATCGCTCTGATGCAAACAACTGATGAGTTATCTACTTAAATATGATGAACAAAACGACTTACGTATTTTAAGCATGCTAACCTTTAGCCCGGTAAGCAAATTAAAAAAAAACGCAATATGTAGGCTACACGAGAACGGAGACGTCGAGTAACCAAAACAAACGCGTTAAACAAATTCGTACACGTTATTTATCAATTTAACTCTAGAATTAAAGGATATACAACGAGAAACAACGTTTGACAACCTTTAAACAGTTTTAATAACTATCTCAAAAATTATCGCTCTGATGCAAACAACTGATGAGTTATCTACTTAAATATGATGAACAAAACGACTTACGTATTTTAAACATGCTAACCTTTAGCCCGGTAAGCAAATTAAAAAAAAAAAACGCAATATGTATGCTACACGAGAACGGAGATGTCAAGTAACCAAAACAAATGCGTTAAACAAATTCGAACACGTTATTTATCAATTTAACTCTAGAATTAAAGGATATACAACGAGAAACAACGTTTGACAACCTTTAAACAGTTTTAATAACTATCTCAAAAATTATCGCTCTGATGCAAACAACTGATGAGTTATCTACTTAAATATGACGAACAAAACGACTTACGTATTTTAAGCATGCTAACCTTTAGCCCGGTAAGCAAATTAAAAAAAAAACGCAATATGTAGGCTACACGAGAACGGACACGTCGAGTAACCAAAACAAATGCGTTAAACAAATTCGTACACGTTATTTATCAATTTAACTCTAGAATTAAAGGATATACAACGAGAAACAACGTTTGACAACCTTTAAACAGTTTTAATAACTATCTCAAAAATTATCGCTCTGATGCAAACAACTGATGAGTTATCTACTTAAATTTGATGAACAAAACGACTTACGTATTTTAAGCATGCTAACCTTTAGCCCGGTAAGCAAATTAAAAAAAAAACGCAATATGTAGGCTACACGAGAACGGAGACGTCGAGTAACCAAAACAAATGCGTTAAACAAATTCGTACACGTTATTTATCAATTTAACTCTAGAATTAAAGGATATACAACGAGAAACAACGTTTGACAACCTTTAAACAGTTTTAATAACTATCTCAAAAATTATCGCTCTGATGCAAACAACTGATGAGTTATCTACTTAAATATGATAAACAAAACGACTTACGTATTTTAAGCATGCTAACCTTTAGCCCGGTAAGCAATTTAAAAAAAAACGCAATATGTAGGCTACACGAGAACGGAGACGTCGAGTAACCAAAACAAATGCGTTAAACAAATTCGTACACGTTATTTATCAATTTAACTCTAGAATTAAAGGATATACAACGAGAAACAACGTTTGACAACCTTTAAACAGTTTTAATAACTATCTCAAAAATTATCGCTCTGATGCAAACAACTGATGAGTTATCTACTTAAATTTGATGAACAAAACGACTTACGTATTTTAAACATGCTAACCTTTAGCCCGGTAAGCAAATTAAAAAAAAAACGCAATATGTAGGCTACACGAGAACGGAGACGTCGAGTAACCAAAACAAATGCGTTAAAGAAATTCGTACACGTTATTTATCAATTTAACTCTAGAATTAAAGGATATACAACGAGAAACAACGTTTGACAACCTTTAAACAGTTTTAATAACTATCTCAAAAATTATCGCTCTGATGCAAACAACTGATGAGTTATCTACTTAAATTTGATGAACAAAACGACTTACGTATTTTAAACATGCTAACCTTTAGCCCGGTAAGCAAATTAAAAAAAAAAAAACGCAATATGTAGGCTACACGAGAACGGAGACGTCGAGTAACCAAAACAAATGCGTTAAACAAATTCGTACACGTTATTTATCAATTTAACTCTAGAATTAAAGGATATACAACGAGAAACAACGTTTGACAACCTTTAAACAGTTTTAATAACTATCTCAAAAATTATCGCTCTGATGCAAACAACTGATGAGTTATCTACTTAAATATGATTAACAAAACGACTTACGTATTTTAAACATGCTAACCTTTAGCCCGGTAAGCAAATTAAAAAAAAAACGCAATATGTAGGCTACACGAGAACGGAGACGTCGAGTAACCAAAACAAATGCGTTAAACAAATTCGTACACGTTATTTATCAATTTAACTCTAGAATTAAAGGATATACAACGAGAAACAACGTTTGACAACCTTTAAACAGTTTTAATAACTATCTCAAAAATTATCGCTCTGATGCAAACAACTGATGAGTTATCTACTTAAATTTGTTGAACAAAACGACTTACGTATTTTAAATATGCTAACCTTTAGCCCGGTAAGCAAATTAAAAAAAAAACGCAATATGTAGGCTACACGAGAACGGAGACGTCGAGTAACCAAAACAAATGCGTTAAACAAATTCGTACACGTTATTTATCAATTTAACTCTAGAATTAAAGGATATACAACGAGAAACAACGTTTGACAACCTTTAAACAGTTTTAATAACTATCTCAAAAATTGTCGCTCTGATGCAAACAACTGATGAGTTATCTACTTAAATATGATGAACAAAACGACTTACGTATTTTAAACATGCTAACCTTTAGCCCGGTAAGCAAATTAAAAAAAAAAACGCAATGTGTAGGCTACACGAGAACGGAGACGTCGAGTAACCAAAACAAATGCGTTAAACAAATTCCTACACGTTATTTATCAATTTAACTCTAGAATTAAAGGATATACAACGAGAAACAACGTTTGACAACCTTTAAACAGTTTCAATAACTATCTCAAAAATTATCGCTCTGATGCAAACAACTGATGAGTTATCTACTTAAATATGATGAACAAAACGACTTACGTATTTTAAACATGCTAACCTTTAGCCCGGTAAGCAAATTAAAAAAAAAAACGCAATATGTAGGCTACACGAGAACGGAGACGTCGAGTAACCAAAACAAACGCGTTAAACAAATTCGAACACGTTATTTATCAATTTAACTCTAGAATTAAAGGATATACAACGAGAAACAACGTTTGACAACCTTTAAACAGTTTTAATAACTATCTCAAAAATTATCGCTCTGATGCAAACAACTGATGAGTTATCTACTTAAATTTGTTGAACAAAACGACTTACGCATTTTAAACATGCTAACCTTTAGCCCGGTAAGCAAATTAAAAAAAAAACGCAATATGTAGGCTACACGAGAACGGAGACGTCGAGTAACCAAAACAAATGCGTTAAACAAATTCGAACACGTTATTTATCAATTTAACTCTAGAATTAAAGGATATACAACGAGAAACAACGTTTGACAACCTTTAAACAGTTTTAATAACTATCTCAAAAATTATCGCTCTGATGCAAACAACTGATGAGTTATCTACTCAAATTTGATGAACAAAACGACTTACGTATTTTAAACATGCTAACCTTTAGCCCGGTAAGCAAATTAAAAAAAAAACGCAATATGTAGGCTACACGAGAACGGAGACGTCGAGTAACCAAAACAAATGCGTTAAACAAATTCGTACACGTTATTTATCAATTTAACTCTAGGATTAAAGGATATACAACGAGAAACAACGTTTGACAACCTTTAAACAGTTTTAATAACTATCTCAAAAATTATCGCTCTGATGCAAACAACTGATGAGTTATCTACTTAAATATGATGAACAAAACGACTTACGTATTTTAAACATGCTAACCTTTAGCCCGGTAAGCAAATTAAAAAAAAAAAACGCAATATGTAGGCTACACGAGAACGGAGACGTCGAGTAACAAAAACAAATGCGTTAAACAAATTCGAACACGTTATTTATCAATTTAACTCTAGAATTAAAGGATATACAACGAGAAACAACGTTTGACAACCTTTAAACAGTTTTAATAACTATCTCAAAAATTATCGCTCTGATGCAAACAACTGATGAGTTATCTACTCAAATTTGATGAACAAAACGACTTACGTATTTTAAACATGCTAACCTTTAGCCCGGTAAGCAAATTAAAAAAAAAACGCAATATGTAGGCTACACGAGAACGGAGACGTCGAGTAACCAAAACAAATGCGTTAAACAAATTCGTACACGTTATTTATCAATTTAACTCTAGAATTAAAGGATATACAACGAGAAACAACGTTTGACAACCTTTAAACAGTTTTAATAACTATCTCAAAAATTATCGCTCTGATGCAAACAACTGATGAGTTATCTACTTAAATTTGATGAACAAAACGACTTACGTATTTTAAACATGCTAACCTTTAGCCCGGTAAGCAAATTAAAAAAAAAACGCAATATGTAGGCTACACGAGAACGGAGACGTCGAGTAACCAAAACTAATGCGTTAAACAAATTCGTACACGTTATTTATCAATTTAACTCTAGAATTAAAGGATATACAACGAGAAACAACGTTTGACAACCTTTAAACAGTTTTAATAACTATCTCAAAAATTATCGCTCTGATGCAAACAACTGATGAGTTATCTACTCAAATTTGATGAACAAAACGACTTACGTATTTTAAACATGCTAACCTTTAGCCCGGTAAGCAATTTAAAAAAAAAACGCAATATGTAGGCTACACGAGAACGGAGACGTCGAGTAACCAAAACAAATGCGTTAAACAAATTCGAACACGTTATTTATCAATTTAACTCTAGAATTAAAGGATATACAACGAGAAACAACGTTTGACAACCTTTAAACAGTTTTAATAACTATCTCAAAAATTATCGCTCTGATGCAAACAACTGATGAGTTATCTACTTAAATATGATGAACAAAACGACTTACGTATTTTAAACATGCTAACCTTTAGCCCGGTAAGCAAATTAAAAAAAAAACGCAATATGTAGGCTACACGAGAACGGAGACGTCGAGTAACCAAAACAGATGCGTTAAACAAATTCGAACACGTTATTTATCAATTTAACTCTAGAATTAAAGGATATACAACGAGAAACAACGTTTGACAACCTTTAAACAGTTTTAATAACTATCTCAAAAATTATCGCTCTGATGCAAACAACAGATGAGTTATCTACTTAAATATGATAAACAAAACGACTTACGTATTTTAAGCATGCTAACCTTTAGCCCGGTAAGCAAATTAAAAAAAAAACGCAATATGTAGGCTACACGAGAACGGAGACGTCGAGTAACCAAAACAAACGCGTTAAACAAATTCGTACACGTTATTTATCAATTTAACTCTAGAATTTAAGGATATACAACGAGAAACAACGTTTGACAACCTTTAAACAGTTTTAATAACTATCTCAAAAATTATCGCTCTGATGCAAACAACTGATGAGTTATCTACTTAAATATGATGAACAAAACGACTTACGTAAGCAAATTAAAAAAAAAACGCAATATGTAGGCTACACGAGAACGGAGACGTCGAGTAACCAAAACAAATGCGTTAAACAAATTCGAACACGTTATTTATCAATTTAACTCTAGAATTAAAGGATATACAACGAGAAACAACGTTTGACAACCTTTAAACAGTTTTAATAACTATCTCAAAAATTATCGCTCTGATGCAAACAACTGATGAGTTATCTACTTAAATTTGATGAACAAAACGACTTACGTATTTTAAACATGCTAACCTTTAGCCCGGTAAGCAAATTAAAAAAAAAACGCAATATGTAGGCTACACGAGAACGGAGACGTCGAGTAACCAAAACAAATGCGTTAAACAAATTCGTACACGTTATTTATCAATTTAACTCTAGAATTAAAGGATATACAACGAGAAACAACGTTTGACAACCTTTAAACAGTTTTAATAACTATCTCAAAAATTATCGCTCTGATGCAAACAACTGATGAGTTATCTACTTAAATATGATGAACAAAACGACTTACGTATTTTAAACATGCTAACCTTTAGCCCGGTAAGCAAATTAAAAAAAAAACGCAATATGTAGGCTACACGAGAACGGAGACGTCGAGTAACCAAAACAAATGCGTTAAACAAATTCGTACACGTTATTTATCAATTTAACTCTAGAATTAAAGGATATACAACGAGAAACAACGTTTGACAACCTTTAAACAGTTTTAATAACTATCTCAAAAATTATCGCTCTGATGCAAACAACTGATGAGTTATCTACTTAAATATGATAAACAAACGACTTACGTATTTTAAGCATGCTAACCTTTAGCCCGGTAAGCAAATTAAAAAAAAACGCAATATGTAGGCTACACGAGAACGGAGACGTCGAGTAACCAAAACAAATGCGTTAAACAAATTCGTACACGTTATTTATCAATTTAATTCTAGAATTAAAGGATATACAACGAGAAACAACGTTTGACAACCTTTAAACAGTTTTAATAACTATCTCAAAAATTGTCGCTCTGATGCAAACAACTGATGAGTTATCTACTTAAATTTGATGAACAAAACGACTTACGTATTTTAAACATGCTAACCTTTAGCCCGGTAAGCAAATTAAAAAAAAAACGCAATATGTAGGCTACACGAGAACGGAGACATCGAGTAACCAAAACAAATGCGTTAAACAAATTCGTACACGTTATTTATCAATTTAACTCTAGAATTAAAGGATATACAACAAGAAACAACGTTTGACAACCTTTAAACAGTTTTAATAACTATCTCAAAAATTGTCGCTCTGATGCAAACAACTGATGAGTTATCTACTTAAATATGATGAACAAAACGACTTACGTATTTTAAACATTCTAACCTTTAGCCCGGTAAGCAAATTAAAAAAAAACGCAATATGTAGGCTACACGAGAACGGAGACGTTGAGTAACCAAAAGAAATGCGTTAAACAAATTCGTACACGTTATTTATCAATTTAACTCTAGAATTAAAGGATATACAACGAGAAACAACGTTTGACAACCTTTAAACAGTTTTAATAACTATCTCAAAAATTATCGCTCTGATGCAAACAACTGATGAGTTATCTACTTAAATTTGATGAACAAAACGACTTACGTATTTTAAACATGCTAACCTTTAGCCCGGTAAGCAAATTAAAAAAAAAACGCAATATGTAGGCTACACGAGAACGGAGACGTCGAGTAACCAAAACAAATGCGTTAAACAAATTCGTACACGTTATTTATCAATTTAACTCTAGAATTAAAGGATATACAACGAGAAACAACGTTTGACAACCTTTAAACAGTTTTAATAACTATCTCAAAAATTGTCGCTGTGATGCAAACAACTGATGAGTTATCTACTTAAATTTGTTGAACAAAACGACTTACGTATTTTAAACATGCTAACCTTTAGCCCGGTAAGCAAATTAAAAAAAAAAAACGCAATATGTAGGCTACACGAGAACGGAGACGTCGAGTAACCAAAACAAATGCGTTAAACAAATTCGTACACGTTATTTATCAATTTAACTCTAGAATTAAAGGATATACAACGAGAAACAACGTTTGACAACCTTTAAACAGTTTTAATAACTATCTCAAAAACTATCGCTCTGATGCAAACAACTGATGAGTTATCTACTTAAATTTGATGAACAAAACGACTTACGTATTTTAAGCATGCTAACCTTTAGCCCGGTAAGCAAATTAAAAAAAAAACGCAATATGTAGGCTACACGAGAACGGAGACGTCGAGTAACCAAAACAAATGCGTTAAACAAATTCGTACACGTTATTTATCAATTTAACTCTAGAATTAAAGGATATACAACGAAAAACAACGTTTGACAACCTTTAAACAGTTTTAATAACTATCTCAAAAATTATCGCTCTGATGCAAACAACTGATGAGTTATCTACTTAAATATGATAAACAAAACGACTTACGTATTTTAAGCATGCTAACCTTTAGCCCGGTAAGCAAATTAAAAAAAAAACGCAATATGTAGGCTACACGAGAACGGAGACGTCGAGTAACCAAAACAAATGCATTAAACAAATTCGTACACGTTATTTATCAATTTAACTCTAGAATTAAAGGATATACAACGAGAAACAACGTTTGACAACCTTTAAACAGTTTTAATAACTATCTCAAAAATTATCACTCTGATGCAAACAACTGATGAGTTATCTACTTAAATATGATGAACAAAACGACTTACGTATTTTAAGCATGCTAACCTTTAGCCCGGTAAGCAAATTAAAAAAAAAACGCAATATGTAGGCTACACGAGAACGGAGACGTCGAGTAACCAAAACAAACGCGTTAAACAAATTCGTACACGTTATTTATCAATTTAACTCTAGAATTAAAGGATATACAACGAGAAACAACGTTTGACAACCTTTAAACAGTTTTAATAACTATCTCAAAAATTATCGCTCTGATGCAAACAACTGATGAGTTATCTACTTAAATATGATGAACAAAACGACTTACGTATTTTAAACATGCTAACCTTTAGCCCGGTAAGCAAATTAAAAAAAAAACGCAATATGTAGGCTACACGAGAACGGAGACGTCGATTAACCAAAACAAATGCGTTAAACAAATTCGTACACGTTATTTATCAATTTAACTCTAGAATTAAAGGATATACAACGAGAAACAACGTTTGACAACCTTTAAACAGTTTTAATAACTATCTCAAAAATTATCGCTCTGATGCAAACAACTGATGAGTTATCTACTCAAGTTTGATGAACAAAACGACTTACGTATTTTAAACATGCTAACCTTTAGCCCGGTAAGCAATTTAAAAAAAAAAAACGCAATATGTAGGCTACACGAGAACGGAGACGTCGAGTAACCAAAACAAATGCGTTAAACAAATTCGAACACGTTATTTATCAATTTAACTCTAGAATTAAAGGATATACAACGAGAAACAACGTTTGACAACCTTTAAACAGTTTTAATAACTATCTAAAAAATTATCGCTCTGATGCAAACAACTGATGAGTTATCTACTTAAATATGATGAACAAAACGACTTACGTATTTTAAACATGCTAACCTTTAGCCCGGTAAGCAAATTAAAAAAAAAACGCAATATGTAGGCTACACGAGAACGGAGACGTCGAGTAACCAAAACAGATGCGTTAAACAAATTCGAACACCTTATTTATCAATTTAACTCTAGAATTAAAGGATATACAACGAGAAACAACGTTTGACAACCTTTAAACAGTTTTAATAACTATCTCAAAAATTATCGCTCTGATGCAAACAACAGATGAGTTATCTACTTAAATATGATAAACAAAACGACTTACGTATTTTAAGCATGCTAACCTTTAGCCCGGTAAGCAAATTAAAAAAAAAAACGCAATATGTAGGCTACACGAGAACGGAGACGTCGAGTAACCAAAACAAACGCGTTAAACAAATTCGTACACGTTATTTATCAATTTAACTCTAGAATTAAAGGATATACAACGAGAAACAACGTTTGACAACCTTTAAGCAGTTTTAATAACTATCTCAAAAATTATCGCTCTGATGCAAACAACTGATGAGTTATCTACTTAAATATGATGAACAAAACGACTTACGTATTTTAAACATGCTAACCTTTAGCCCGGTAAGCAAATTAAAAAAAAAAACGCAATATGTAGGCTTCACGAGAACGGAGACGTCGAGTAACCAAAACAAATGCGTTAAACAAATTCGAACACGTTATTTATCAATTTAACTCTAGAATTAAAGGATATACAACGAGAAACAACGTTTGACAACCTTTAAACAGTTTTAATAACTATCTCAAAAATTATCGCTCTGATGCAAACAACTGATGAGTTATCTACTTAAATTTGATGAACAAAACGACTTACGTATTTTAAACATGCTAACCTTTAGCCCGGTAAGCAAATTAAAAAAAAAACGCAATATGTAGGCTACACGAGAACGGAGACTTCGAGTAACCAAAACAAATGCGTTAAACAAATTCGTACACGTTATTTATCAATTTAACTCTAGAATTAAAGGATATACAACAAGAAACAACGTTTGACAACCTTTAAACAGTTTTAATAACTATCTCAAAAATTGTCGCTCTGATGCAAACAACTGATGAGTTATCTACTTAAATATGATGAACAAAACGACTTACGTATTTTAAACATGCTAACCTTTAGCCCGGTAAGCAAATTAAAAAAAAAACGCAATATGTAGGCTACACGAGAACGGAGACGTTGAGTAACCAAAAGAAATGCTTTAAACAAATTCGTACACGTTATTTATCAATTTAACTCTAGAATTAAAGGATATACAACGAGAAACAACGTTTGACAACCTTTAAACAGTTTTAATAACTATCTCAAAAATTATCGCTCTGATGCAAACAACTGATGAGTTATCTACTTAAATTTGATGAACAAAACGACTTACGTATTTTAAACATGCTAACCTTTAGCCCGGTAAGCAAATTAAAAAAAAAACGCAATATGTAGGCTACACGAGAACGGAGACGTCGAGTAACCAAAACAAACGCGTTAAAAAAATTCGTACACGTTATTTATCAATTTAACTCTAGAATTAAAGGATATACAACGAGAAACAACGTTTGACAACCTTTAAACAGTTTTAATAACTATCTCAAAAATTATCGCTCTGATGCAAACAACTGATGAGTTATCTACTTAAATATGATGAACAAAACGACTTACGTATTTTAAACATGCTAACCTTTAGCCCGGTAAGCAAATTAAAAAAAAAAAAACGCAATATGTAGGCTACACGAGAACGGACACGTCGAGTAACCAAAACAAATGCGTTAAACAAATTCGTACACGTTATTTATCAATTTAACTCTAGAATTAAAGGATATACAACGAGAAACAACGTTTGACAACCTTTAAACAGTTTTAATAACTATCTCAAAAATTATCGCTCTGATGCAAACAACTGATGAGTTATCTACTTAAATTTGATGAACAAAACGACTTACGTATTTTAAACATGCTAACCTTTAGCCCGGTAAGCAAATTAAAAAAAAAAACGCAATATGTAGGCTACACGAGAACGGAGACTTCGAGTAACCAAAACAAATGCGTTAAACAAATTCGAACACGTTATTTATCAATTTAACTCTAGAATTAAAGGATATACAACGAGAAACAACGTTTGACAACCTTTAAACAGTTTTAATAACTATCTCAAAAATTATCGCTCTGATGCAAACAACTGATGAGTTATCTACTTAAATATGATGAACAAAACGACTTACGTATTTTAAACATGCTAACCTTTAGCCCGGTAAGCAAATTAAAAAAAAACGCAATATGTAGGCTACACGAGAACGGAGACGTCGAGTAACCAAAACAAATGCGTTAAACAAATTCGTACACGTTATTTATCAATTTATCTCTAGAATTAAAGGATATACAACGAGAAACAACGTTTGACAACCTTTAAACAGTTTTAATAACTATCTCAAAAATTGTCGCTCTGATGCAAACAACTGATGAGTTATCTACTTAAATTTGTTGAACAAAACGACTTACGTATTTTAAACATGCTAACCTTTAGCCCGGTAAGCAAATTAAAAAAAAAAAACGCAATATGTAGGCTACACGAGAACGGAGACGTCGAGTAACCAAAACAAATGCGTTAAACAAATTCGTACACGTTATTTATCAATTTAACTCTAGAATTAAAGGATATACAACGAGAAACAACGTTTGACAACCTTTAAACAGTTTTAATAACTATCTCAAAAATTATCGCTCTGATGCAAACAACTGATGAGTTATCTACTTAAATTTGATGAACAAAACGACTTACGTATTTTAAGCATGCTAACCTTTAGCCCGGTAAGCAAATTAAAAAAAAAACGCAATATGTAGGCTACACGAGAACGGAGACGTCGAGTAACCAAAACAAATGCGTTAAACAAATTCGTACACGTTATTTATCAATTTAACTCTAGAATTAAAGGATATACAACGAGAAACAACGTTTGACAACCTTTAAACAGTTTTAATAACTATCTCAAAAATTATCGCTCTGATGCAAACAACTGATGAGTTATCTACTTAAATATGATAAACAAAACGACTTACGTATTTTAAGCATGCTAACCTTTAGCCCGGTAAGCAAATTAAAAAAAAAACGCAATATGTAGGCTACACGAGAACGGAGACGTCGAGTAACCAAAACAAATGCGTTAAACAAATTCGTACACGTTATTTATCAATTTAACTCTAGAATTAAAGGATATACAACGAGAAACAACGTTTGACAACCTTTAAACAGTTTTAATAACTATCTCAAAAATTATCGCTCTGATGCAAACAACTGATGAGTTATCTACTTAAATATGATGAACAAAACGACTTACGTATTTTAAGCATGCTAACCTTTAGCCCGGTAAGCAAATTAAAAAAAAAACGCAATATGTAGGCTACACGAGAACGGAGACGTCGAGTAACCAAAACAAACGCGTTAAACAAATTCGTACACGTTATTTATCAATTTAACTCTAGAATTAAAGGATATACAACGAGAAACAACGTTTGACAACCTTTAAACAGTTTTAATAACTATCTCAAAAATTATCGCTCTGATGCAAACAACTGATGAGTTATCTACTTAAATATGATGAACAAAACGACTTACGTATTATAAACATGCTAACCTTTAGCCGGTAAGCAAATTAAAAAAAAAAACGCAATATGTAGGCTACACGAGAACGGAGACGTCGATTAACCAAAACAAATGCGTTAAACAAATTCGTACACGTTATTTATCAATTTAACTCTAGAATTAAAGGATATACAACGAGAAACAACGTTTGACAACCTTTAAACAGTTTTAATAACTATCTCAAAAATTATCGCTCTGATGCAAACAACTGATGAGTTATCTACTTAAATATGATGAACAAAACGACTTACGTATTTTAAGCATGCTAACCTTTAGCCCGGTAAGCAAATTAAAAAAAAAAACGCCATATGTAGGCTACACGAGAACGGAGACGTCGAGTAACCAAAACAAATGCGTTAAACAAATTCGTACACGTTATTTATCAATTTAACTCTAGAATTAAAGGATATACAACGAGAAACAACGTTTGACAACCTTTAAACAGTTTTAATAACTATCTCAAAAATTATCGCTCTGATGCAAACAACTGATGAGTTATCTACTTAAATATGATGAACAAAACGACTTACGTATTTTAAACATGCTAACCTTTAGCCCGGTAAGCAAATTAAAAAAAAAAACGCAATATGTAGGCTACACGAGAACGGAGACGTCGAGTAACCAAAACAAATGCGTTAAACATATTCGTACACGTTATTTATCAATTTAATTCTAGAATTAAAGGATATACAACGAGAAACAACGTTTGACAACCTTTAAACAGTTTTAATAACTATCTCAAAAATTATCGCTCTGATGCAAACAACTGATGAGTTATCTACTTAAATTTGTTGAACAAAACGACTTACGTATTTTAAACATGCTAACCTTTAGCCCGGTAAGCAAATTAAAAAAAAAACGCAATATGTAAGGCTACACGAGAACGGAGACGTCGAGTAACCAAAACAAATGCGTTAAACAAATTCGTACACGTTATTTATCAATTTAATTCTAGAATTAAAGGATATACAACGAGAAACAACGTTTGACAACCTTTAAACAGTTTTAATAACTATCTCAAAAATTGTCGCTCTGATGCAAACAACTGATGAGTTATCTACTTAAATTTGATGAACAAAACGACTTACGTATTTTAAACATGCTAACCTTTAGCCCGGTAAGCAAATAAAAAAAAAAAACGCAATATGTAGGCTACACGAGAACGGAGACGTCGAGTAACCAAAACAAACGCGTTAAACAAATTCGTACACGTTATTTATCAATTTAACTCTAGAATTAAAGGATATACAACGAGAAACAACGTTTGACAACCTTTAAACAGTTTTAATAACTATCTCAAAAATTGTCGCTCTGATGCAAACAACTGATGAGTTATCTACTTAAATTTGATGAACAAAACAACTTACGTATTTTAAACATGCTAACCTTTAGCCCGGTAAGCAAATTAAAAAAAAAACGCAATATGTAGGCTACACGAGAACGGAGACGTCGAGTAACCAAAACAAATGCGTTAAACAAATTCGTACACGTTATTTATCAATTTAACTCTAGAATTAAAGGATATACAACGAGAAACAACGTTTGACAACCTTTAAACAGTTTTAATAACTATCTCAAAAATTATCGCTCTGATGCAAACAACTGATGAGTTATCTACTTAAATTTGTTGAACAAAACGACTTACGTATTTTAAACATGCTAACCTTTAGCCCGGAAAGCAAATTAAAAAAAAACGCAATATGTAGGCTACACGAGAACGGAGACGTCGAGTAACCAAAACAAATGCGTTAAACAAATTCGTACACGTTATTTATCAATTTAACTCTAGAATTAAAGGATATACAACGAGAAACAACGTTTGACAACCTTTAAACAGTTTTAATAACTATCTCAAAAATTATCGCTCTGATGCAAACAACTGATGAGTTATCTACTTAAATTTGATGAACAAAACGACTTACGTATTTTAAACATGCTAACCTTTAGCCCGGTAAGCAAATTAAAAAAAAAACGCAATATGTAGGCTACACGAGAACGGACACGTCGAGTAACCAAAACAAATGCGTTAAACAAATTCGTACACGTTATTTATCAATTTAACTCTAGAATTAAAGGATATGCAACGAGAAACAACGTTTGACAACCTTTAAACAGTTTTAATAACTATCTCAAAAATTATCGCTCTGATGCAAACAACTGATGAGTTATCTACTTAAATATGATGAACAAAACGACTTAAGTATTTTAAGCATGCTAACCTTTAGCCCGGTAAGCAAATTAAAAAAAAACGCAATATGTAGGCTACACGAGAACGGAGACGTCGAGTAACCAAAACAAATGCGTTAAACAAATTCGTACACGTTATTTATCAATTTAACTCTAGAATTAAAGGATATACAACGAGAAACAACGTTTGACAACCTTTAAACAGTTTTAATAACTATCTCAAAAATTATCGCTCTGATGCAAACAACTGATGAGTTATCTACTTAAATTTGATGAACAAAACGACTTACGTATTTTAAACATGCTAACCTTTAGCCCGGTAAGCAAATTAAAAAAAAAAAACGCAATATGTAGGCTACACGAGAACGGAGACGTCGAGTAACCAAAACAAATGCGTTAAACAAATTCGTACACGTTATTTATCAATTTAATTCTAGAATTAAAGGATATACAACGAGAAACAACGTTTGACAACCTTTAAACAGTTTTAATAACTATATCAAAAATTATCGCTCTGATGCAAACAACTGATGAGTTATCTACTTAAATTTGTTGAACAAAACGACTTACGTATTTTAAACATGCTAACCTTTAGCCCGGTAAGCAAATTAAAAAAAAAACGCAATATGTAGGCTACACGAGAACGGAGACGTCGAGTAACCAAAACAAATGCGTTAAACAAATTCGTACACGTTATTTATCAATTTAACTCTAGAATTAAAGGATATACAACAAGAAACAACGTTTGACAACCTTTAAACAGTTTTAATAACTATCTCAAAAATTGTCGCTCTGATGCAAACAACTGATGAGTTATCTACTTAAATATGATGAACAAAACGACTTACGTATTTTAAACATGCTAACCTTTAGCCCGGTAAGCAAATTAAAAAAAAAACGCAATATGTAGGCTACACGAGAACGGAGACGTCGAGTAACCAAAAGAAATGCGTTAAACAAATTCGTACACGTTATTTATCAATTTAACTCTAGAATTAAAGGATATACAACGAGAAACAACGTTTGACAACCTTTAAACAGTTTTAATAACTATCTCAAAAATTATCGCTCTGATGCAAACAACTGATGAGTTATCTACTTAAATTTGATGAACAAAACGACTTACGTATTTTAAACATGCTAACCTTTAGCCCGGTAAGCAAATAAAAAAAAAAACGCAATATGTAGGCTACACGAGAACGGAGACGTCGAGTAACCAAAACAAACGCGTTAAACAAATTCGTACACGTTATTTATCAATTTAACTCTAGAATTAAAGGATATACAACGAGAAACAACGTTTGACAACCTTTAAACAGTTTTAATAACTATCTCAAAAATTATCGCTCTGATGCAAACAACTGATGAGTTATCTACTTAAATATGATGAACAAAACGACTTACGTATTTTTAACATGCTAACCTTTAGCCCGGTAAGCAAATTAAAAAAAAAACGCAATATGTAGGCTACACGAGAACGGACACGTCGAGTAACCAAAACAAATGCGTTAAACAAATTCGTACACGTTATTTATCAATTTAACTCTAGAATTAAAGGATATACAACGAGAAACAACGTTTGACAACCTTTAAACAGTTTTAATAACTATCTCAAAAATTATCGCTCTGATGCAAACAACTGATGAGTTATCTACTTAAATTTGATGAACAAAACGACTTACGTATTTTAAACATGCTAACCTTTAGCCCGGTAAGCAAATTAAAAAAAAAACGCAATATGTAGGCTACACGAGAACGGAGACGTCGAGTAACCAAAACAAATGCGTTAAACAAATTCGAACACGTTATTTATAAATTTAACTCTAGAATTAAAGGATATACAACGAGAAACAACGTTTGACAACCTTTAAACAGTTTTAATAACTATCTCAAAAATTATCGCTCTGATGCAAACAACTGATGAGTTATCTACTTAAATTTGTTGAACAAAACGACTTACGTATTTTAAACATGCTAACCTTTAGCCCGGTAAGCAATTAAAAAAAAAACGCAATATGTAGGCTACACGAGAACGGAGACGTCGAGTAACCAAAACAAATGCGTTAAACAAATTCGTACACGTTATTTATCAATTTAATTCTAGAATTAAAGGATATACAACGAGAAACAACGTTTGACAACCTTTAAACAGTTTTAATAACTATCTCAAAAATTGTCGCTCTGATGCAAACAACTGATGAGTTATCTACTTAAATTTGATGAACAAAACGACTTACGTATTTTAAACATGCTAACCTTTAGCCCGGTAAGCAAATTAAAAAAAAAAACGCAATATGTAGGCTACACGAGAACGGAGACGTCGAGTAACCAAAACAAACGCGTTAAACAAATTCGTACACGTTATTTATCAATTTAACTCTAGAATTAAAGGATATACAACGAGAAACAACGTTTGACAACCTTTAAACAGTTTTAATAACTATCTCAAAAATTGTCGCTCTGATGCAAACAACTGATGAGTTATCTACTTAAATTTGATGAACAAAACGACTTACGTATTTTAAACATGCTAACCTTTAGCCCGGTAAGCAAATTAAAAAAAAAACGCAATATGTAGGCTACACGAGAACGGAGACGTCGAGTAACCAAAACAAATGCGTTAAACAAATTCGTACACGTTATTTATCAATTTAACTCTAGAATTAAAGGATATACAACGAGAAACAACGTTTGACAACCTTTAAACAGTTTTAATAACTATCTCAAAATTATCGCTCTGATGCAAACAACTGATGAGTTATCTACTTAAATTTGTTGAACAAAACGACTTACGTATTTTAAACATGCTAACCTTTAGCCCGGTAAGCAAATTAAAAAAAAAACGCAATATGTAGGCTACACGAGAACGGAGACGTCGAGTAACCAAAACAAATGCGTTAAACAAATTCGTACACGTTATTTATCAATTTAACTCTAGAATTAAAGGATATACAACAAGAAACAACGTTTGACAACCTTTAAACAGTTTTAATAACTATCTCAAAATTGTCGCTCTGATGCAAACAACTGATGAGTTATCTACTTAAATATGATGAACAAAACGACTTACGTATTTTAAACATGCTAACCTTTAGCCCGGTAAGCAAATTAAAAAAAAAACGCAATATGTAGGCTACACGAGAACGGAGACGTCGAGTAACCAAAAGAAATGCGTTAAACAAATTCGTACACGTTATTTATCAATTTAACTCTAGAATTAAAGGATATACAACGAGAAACAACGTTTGACAACCTTTAAACAGTTTTAATAACTATCTCAAAAATTATCGCTCTGATGCAAACAACTGATGAGTTATCTACTTAAATTTGATGAACAAAACGACTTACGTATTTTAAGCATGCTAACCTTTAGCCCGGTAAGCAAATTAAAAAAAAACGCAATATGTAGGCTACACGAGAACGGAGACGTCGAGTAACCAAAACAAATGCGTTAAACAAATTCGTACACGTTATTTATCAATTTAACTCTAGAATTAAAGGATATACAACGAGAAAAAACGTTTGACAACCTTTAAACAGTTTTAATAACTATCTCAAAAATTATCGCTCTGATGCAAACAACTGGTGAGTTATCTACTTAAATTTGATGAACAAAACGACTTACGTATTTTAAACATGCTAACCTTTAGCCCGGTAAGCAAATTAAAAAAAAAAACGCAATATGTAGGCTACACGAGAACGGAGACGTCGAGTAACCAAAACAAATGCGTTAAACAAATTCGTACACGTTATTTATCAATTTAATTCTAGAATTAAAGGATATACAACGAGAAACAACGTTTGACAACCTTTAAACAGTTTTAATAACTATATCAAAAATTATCGCTCTGATGCAAACAACTGATGAGTTATCTACTTAAATTTGTTGAACAAAACGACTTACGTATTTTAAACATGCTAACCTTTAGCCCGGTAAGCAAATTAAAAAAAAAACGCAATATGTAGGCTACACGAGAACGGAGACGTCGAGTAACCAAAACAAATGCGTTAAACAAATTCGTACACGTTATTTATCAATTTAACTCTAGAGTTAAAGGATATACAACAAGAAACAACGTTTGACAACCTTTAAACAGTTTTAATAACTATCTCAAAAATTGTCGCTCTGATGCAAACAACTGATGAGTTATCTACTTAAATATGATGAACAAAACGACTTACGTATTTTAAACATGCTAACCTTTAGCCCGGTAAGCAAATTAAAAAAAAAACGCAATATGTAGGCTACACGAGAACGGAGACGTCGAGTAACCAAAAGAAATGCGTTAAACAAATTCGTACACGTTATTTATCAATTTAACTCTAGAATTAAAGGATATACAACGAGAAACAACGTTTGACAACCTTTAAACAGTTTTAATAACTATCTCAAAAATTATCGCTCTGATGCAAACAACTGATGAGTTATCTACTTAAATTTGATGAACAAAACGACTTACGTATTTTAAACATGCTAACCTTTAGCCCGGTAAGCAAATAAAAAAAAAAACGCAATATGTAGGCTACACGAGAACGGAGACGTCGAGTAACCAAAACAAACGCGTTAAACAAATTCGTACACGTTATTTATCAATTTAACTCTAGAATTAAAGGATATACAACGAGAAACAACGTTTGACAACCTTTAAACAGTTTTAATAACTATCTCAAAAATTATCGCTCTGATGCAAACAACTGAAGAGTTATCTACTTAAATATGATGAACAAAACGACTTACGTATTTTAAACATGCTAACCTTTAGCCCGGTAAGCAAATTAAAAAAAAAAAACGCAATATGTAGGCTACACGAGAACGGAGACGTCGAGTAACCAAAACAAATGCGTTAAACAAATTCGAACACGTTATTTATCAATTTAACTCTAGAATTAAAGGATATACAACGAGAAACAACGTTTGACAACCTTTAAACAGTTTTAATAACTATCTCAAAAATTATCGCTCTGATGCAAACAACTGATGAGTTATCTACTTAAATATGATGAACAAAACGACTTACGTATTTTAAACATGCTAACCTTTAGCCCGGTAAGCAAATTAAAAAAAAACGCAATATGTAGGCTACACGAGAACGGAGACGTCGAGTAACCAAAACAAATGCGTTAAACAAATTCGTACACGTTATTTATCAATTTAACTCTAGAATTAAAGGATATACAACGAGAAACAACGTTTGACAACCTTTAAACAGTTTTAATAACTATCTCAAAAATTGTCGCTCTGATGCAAACAACTGATGAGTTATCTACTTAAATTTGTTGAACAAAACGACTTACGTATTTTAAACATGCTAACCTTTAGCCCGGTAAGCAAATTAAAAAAAAAAAACGCAATATGTAGGCTACACGAGAACGGAGACGTCGAGTAACCAAAACAAATGCGTTAAACAAATTCGTACACGTTATTTATCAATTTAACTCTAGAATTAAAGGATATACAACGAGAAACAACGTTTGACAACCTTTAAACAGTTTTAATAACTATCTCAAAAATTATCGCTCTGATGCAAACAACTGATGAGTTATTTACTTAAATTTGATGAACAAAACGACTTACGTATTTTAAGCATGCTAACATTTAGCCCGGTAAGCAAATTAAAAAAAAAACGCAATATGTAGGCTACACGAGAACGGAGACGTCGAGTAACCAAAACAAATGCGTTAAACAAATTCGTACACGTTATTTATCAATTTAACTCTAGAATTAAAGGATATACAACGAGAAACAACGTTTGACAACCTTTAAACAGTTTTAATAACTATCTCAAAAATTATCGCTCTGATGCAAACAACTGATGAGCTATCTACTTAAATATGATAAACAAAACGACTTACGTATTTTAAGCATGCTAACCTTTAGCCCGGTAAGCAAATTAAAAAAAAAACGCAATATGTAGGCTACACGAGAACGGAGACGTCGAGTAACCAAAACAAATGCGTTAAACATATTCGTACACGTTATTTATCAATTTAACTCTAGAATTAAAGGATATACAACGAGAAACAACGTTTGACAACCTTTAAACAGTTTTAATAACTATCTCAAAAATTATCGCTCTGATGCAAACAACTGATGAGTTATCTACTTAAATATGATGAACAAAACGACTTACGTATTTTAAGCATGCTAACCTTTAGCCCGGTAAGCAAATTAAAAAAAAAAAAACGCAATATGTAGGCTACACGAGAACGGAGACGTCGAGTAACCAAAACAAACGCGTTAAACAAATTCGTACACGTTATTTATCAATTTAACTCTAGAATTAAAGGATATACAACGAGAAACAACGTTTGACAACCTTTAAACCGTTTTAATAACTATCTCAAAAATTATCGCTCTGATGCAAACAACTGATGAGTTATCTACTTAAATATGATGAACAAAACGACTTACGTACTTTAAACATGCTAACCTTTAGCCCGGTAAGCAAATTAAAAAAAAAAAACGCAATATGTAGGCTACACGAGAACGGAGACGTCGAGTAACCAAAACAAATGCGTTAAACAAATTCGTACACGTTATTTATCAATTTAACTCTAGAATTAAAGGATATACAACGAGAAACAACGTTTGACAACCTTTAAACAGTTTTAATAACTATCTCAAAAATTATCGCTCTGATGCAAACAACTGATGAGTTATCTACTTAAATATGATGAACAAAACGACTTACGTATTTTAAGCATGCTAACCTTTAGCCCTGTAAGCAAATTAAAAAAAAAACGCAATATGTAGGCTACACGAGAACGGAGACGTCGAGTAACCAAAACAAATGCGTTAAACAAATTCGTACACGTTATTTATCAATCTAACTCTAGAATTAAAGGATATACAACGAGAAACAACGTTTGACAACCTTTAAACAGTTTTAATAACTATCTCAAAAATTATCGCTCTGATGCATACAAATGATGAGTTATCTACTTAAATATGATGAACAAAACGACTTACGTATTTTAAACATGCTAACCTTTAGCCCGGTAAGCAAATTAAAAAAAAAAAAACGCAATATGTAGGCTACACGAGAACGGAGACGTCGAGTAACCAAAACAAATGCGTTAAACAAATTCGTACACGTTATTTATCAATTTAATTCTAGAATTAAAGGATATACAACGAGAAACAACGTTTGACAACCTTTAAACAGTTTTAATAACTATCTCAAAAATTATCGCTCTGATGCAAACAACTGATGAGTTATCTACTTAAATTTGTTGAACAAAACGACTTACGTATTTTAAACATGCTAACCTTTAGCCCGGTAAGCAAATTAAAAAAAAAACGCAATATGTAGGCTACACGAGAACGGAGACGTCGAGTAACCAAAACAAATGCGTTAAACAAATTCGTACACGTTATTTATCAATTTAATTCTAGAATTAAAGGATATACAACGAGAAACAACGTTTGACAACCTTTAAACAGTTTTAATAACTATCTCAAAAATTGTCGCTCTGATGCAAACAACTGATGAGTTATCTACTTAAATTTGATGAACAAAACGACTTACGTATTTTAAACATGCTAACCTTTAGCCCGGTAAGCAAATTAAAAAAAAAAACGCAATATGTAGGCTACACGAGAACGGAGACGTCGAGTAACCAAAACAAACGCGTTAAACAAATTCGTACACGTTATTTATCAATTTAACTCTAGAATTAAAGGATATACAACGAGAAACAACGTTTGACAACCTTTAAACAGTTTTAATAACTATCTCAAAAATTGTCGCTCTGATGCAAACAACTGATGAGTTATCTACTTAAATTTGATGAACAAAACGACTTACGTATTTTAAACATGCTAACCTTTAGCCCGGTAAGCAAATTAAAAAAAAAACGCAATATGTAGGCTACACGAGAACGGAGACGTCGAGTAACCAAAACAAATGCGTTAAACAAATTCGTACACATTATTTATCAATTTAACTCTAGAATTAAAGGATATACAACGAGAAACAACGTTTGACAACCTTTAAACAGTTTTAATAACTATCTCAAAAATTATCGCTCTGATGCAAACAACTGATGAGTTATCTACTTAAATTTGTTGAACAAAACGACTTACGTATTTTAAACATGCTAACCTTTAGCCCGGTAAGCAAATTAAAAAAAAAACGCAATATGTAGGCTACACGAGAACGGAGACGTCGAGTAACCAAAACAAATGCGTTAAACAAATTCGTACACGTTATTTATCAATGCAACTCTAGAATTAAAGGATATACAACGAGAAACAACGTTTGACAACCTTTAAACAGTTTTAATAACTATCTCAAAAATTATCGCTCTGATGCAAACAACTGATGAGTTATCTACTTAAATTTGATGAACAAAACGACTTACGTATTTTAAACATGCTAACCTTTAGCCCGGTAAGCAAATTAAAAAAAAAAACGCAACATGTAGGCTACACGAGAACGGACACGTCGAGTAACCAAAACAAATGCGTTAAACAAATTCGTACACGTTATTTATCAATTTAACTCTAGAATTAAAGGATATACAACGAGAAACAACGTTTGACAACCTTTAAACAGTTTTAATAACTATCTCAAAAATTATCGCTCTGATGCAAACAACTGATGAGTTATCTACTTAAATATGATGAACAAAACGACTTACGTATTTTAAGCATGCTAACCTTTAGCTCGGTAAGCAAATTAAAAAAAAAACGCAATATGTAGGCTACACGAGAACGGAGACGTCGAGTAACCAAAATAAATGCGTTAAACAAATTCGTACACGTTATTTATCAATTTAACTCTAGAATTAAAGGACATACAACGAGAAACAACGTTTGACAACCTTTAAACAGTTTTAATAACTATCTCAAAAATTATCGCTCTGATGCAAACAACTGATGAGTTATCTACTTAAATTTGTTGAACAAAACGACTTACGTATTTTAAACATGCTAACCTTTAGCCCGGTAAGCAAATGAAAAAAAAAACGCAATATGTAGGCTACACGAGAACGGAGACGTCGAGTAACCAAAACAAACGCGTTAAACAAATTCGTACACGTTATTTATCAATTTAACTCTAGAATTAATGGATATACAACGAGAAACAACGTTTGACAACCTTTAAACAGTTTTAATAACTATCTCAAAAATTATCGCTCTGATGCAAACAACTGATGAGTTATCTACTTAAATTTGTTGAACAAAACGACTTACGTATTTTAAATATGCTAACCTTTAGCCCGGTAAGCAAATTAAAAAAAAAAAGCAATATGTAGGCTACACGAGAACGGAGACGTCGAGTAACCAAAACAAATGCGTTAAACAAATTCGTACACGTTATTTATCAATTTAACTCTAGAATTAAAGGATATACAACGAGAAACAACGTTTGACAACCTTTAAACAGTTTTAATAACTATCTCAAAAATTATCGCTCTGATGCAAACAACTGATGAGTTATCTACTTAAATATGATGAACAAAACGACTTACGTATTTTAAGCATGCTAACCTTTAGCCCGGTAAGCAAATTAAAAAAAAAACGCAATATGTAGGCTACACGAGAACGGAGACGTCGAGTAACCAAAACAAATGCGTTAAACAAATTCGTACACGTTATTTATCAATTTAACTCTAGAATTAAAGGATATACAACGAGAAACAACGTTTGACAACCTTTAAACAGTTTTAATAACTATCTCAAAAATTATCGCTCTGATGCAAACAACTGATGAGTTATCTACTTAAATATGATGAACAAAACGACTTACGTATTTTAAACATGCTAACCTTTAGCCCGGTAAGCAAATTAAAAAAAAACGCAATATGTAGGCTACACGAGAACGGAGACGTCGAGTAACCAAAACAAATGCGTTAAACAAATTCGAACACGTTATTTATCAATTTAACTCTAGAATTAAAGGATATACAACGAGAAACAACGTTTGACAACCTTTAAACAGTTTTAATAACTATCTCAAAAATTATCGCTCTGATGCAAACAACTGATGAGTTATCTACTTAAATATGATGAACAAAACGACTTACGTATTTTAAACATGCTAACCTTTAGCCCGGTAAGCAAATTAAAAAAAAAACGCAATATGTAGGCTACACGAGAACGGAGACGTCGAGTAACCAAAACAAATGCGTTAAACAAATTCGTACACGTTATTTATCAATTTATATCTAGAATTAAAGGATATACAACGAGAAACAACGTTTGACAACCTTTAAACAGTTTTAATAACTATCTCAAAAATTATCGCTCTGATGCAAACAACTGATGAGTTATCTACTTAAATTTGTTGAACAAAACGACTTACGTATTTTAAATATGCTAACCTTTAGCCCGGTAAGCAAATTAAAAAAAAAACGCAATATGTAGGCTACACGAGAACGGAGACGTCGAGTAACCAAAACAAATGCGTTAAACAAATTCGTACACGTTATTTATCAATTTAACTCTAGAATTAAAGGATATACAACGAGAAACAACGTTTGACAACCTTTAAACAGTTTTAATAACTATCTCAAAAATTATCGCTCTGATGCAAACAACTGATGAGTTATCTACTTAAATTTGTTGAACAAAACGACTTACGTATTTTAAACATGCTAACCTTTAGCCCGGTAAGCAAATTAAAAAAAAACGCAATATGTAGGCTACACGAGAACGGAGACGTCGAGTAACCAAAACAAATGCGTTAAACAAATTCGTACACGTTATTTATCAATTTAACTCTAGAATTAAAGGATATACAACGAGAAACAACGTTTGACAACCTTTAAACAGTTTTAATAACTATCTCAAAAATTATCGCTCTGATGCAAACAACTGATGAGTTATCTACTTAAATATGATGAACAAAACGACTTACGTATTTTAAGCATGCTAACCTTTAGCCCGGTAAGCAAATTAAAAAAAAAAACGCAATATGTAGGCTACACGAGAACGGAGACGTCGAGTAACCAAAACAAATGCGTTAAACAAATTCGTACACGTTATTTATCAATTTATATCTAGAATTAAAGGATATACAACGAGAAACAACGTTTGACAACCTTTAAACAGTTTTAATAACTATCTCAAAAATTATCGCTCTGATGCAAACAACTGATGAGTTATCTACTTAAATTTGTTGAACAAAACGACTTACGTATTTTAAACATGCTAACCTTTAGCCCGGTAAGCAAATTAAAAAAAAAACGCAATATGTAGGCTACACGAGAACGGAGACGTCGAGTAACCAAAACAAATGCGTTAAACAAATTCGAACACGTTATTTATCAATTTAACTCTAGAATTAAAGGATATACAACGAGAAACAACGTTTGACAACCTTTAAACAGTTTTAATAACTATCTCAAAAATTATCGCTCTGATGCAAACAACTGATGAGTTATCTACTTAAATATGATGAACAAAACGACTTACGTATTTTAAACATGCTAACCTTTAGCCCGGTAAGCAAATTAAAAAAAAACGCAATATGTAGGCTACACGAGAACGGAGACGTCGAGTAACCAAAACAAATGCGTTAAACAAATTCGTACACGTTATTTATCAATTTAACTCTAGAATTAAAGGATATACAACGAGAAACAACGTTTGACAACCTTTAAACAGTTTTAATAACTATCTCAAAAATTATCGCTCTGATGCAAACAACTGATGAGTTATCTACTTAAATTTGATGAACAAAACGACTTACGTATTTTAAACATGCTAACCTTTAGCCCGGTAAGCAAATTAAAAAAAAACGCAATATGTAGGCTACACGAGAACGGAGACGTCGAGTAACCAAAACAAATGCGTTAAACAAATTCGTACACGTTATTTATCAATTTAACTCTAGAATTAAAGGATATACAACGAGAAACAACGTTTGACAACCTTTAAACAGTTTTAATAACTATCTCAAAAATTATCGCTCTGATGCAAACAACTGATGAGTTATCTACTTAAATTTGATGAACAAAACGACTTACGTATTTTAAACATGCTAACCTTTAGCCCGGTAAGCAAATTAAAAAAAACGCAATATGTAGGCTACACGAGAACGGAGACGTCGAGTAACCAAAACAAATGCGTTAAACAAATTCGTACACGTTATTTATCAATTTAACTCTAGAATTAAAGGATATACAACGAGAAACAACGTTTGACAACCTTTAAACAGTTTTAATAACTATCTCAAAAATTATCGCTCTGATGCAAACAACTGATGAGTTATCTACTTAAATATGATGAACAAAACGACTTACGTATTTTAAGCATGCTAACCTTTAGCCCGGTAAGCAAATTAAAAAAAAAACGCAATATGTAGGCTACACGAGAACGGAGACGTCGAGTAACCAAAACAAATGCGTTAAACAAATTCGTACACGTTATTTATCAATTTAACTCTAGAATTAAAGGATATACAACGAGAAACAACGTTTGACAACCTTTAAACAGTTTTAATAACTATCTCAAAAATTATCGCTCTGATGCAAACAACTGATGAGTTATCTACTTAAATATGATAAACAAAACGACTTACGTATTTTAAGCATGCTAACCTTTAGCCCGGTAAGCAAATTAAAAAAAAAACGCAATATGTAGGCTACACGAGAACGGAGACGTCGAGTAACCAAAACAAATGCGTTAAACAAATTCTTACATGTTATTTATCAATTTAACTCTAGAATTAAAGGATATACAACGAGAAACAACGTTTGACAACCTTTAAACAGTTTTAATAACTATCTCAAAAATTATCGCTCTGATGCAAACAACTGATGAGTTATCTACTTAAATTTGATGAACAAAACGACTTACGTATTTTAAACATGCTAACCTTTAGCCCGGTAATCAAATTAAAAAAAAAACGCAATATGTAGGCTACACGAGAACGGAGACGTCGAGTATCCAAAACAAATGCGTTAAACAAATTCGTACACGTTATTTATCAATTTAACTCTAGAATTAAAGGATATACAACGAGAAACAACGTTTGACAACCTTTAAACAGTTTTAATAACTATCTCAAAAATTATCGCTCTGATGCAAACAACTGATGAGTTATCTAGTCAAATTTGTTGAACAAAACGACTTACGTATTTTAAACATGCTAACCTTTAGCCCGGTAAGCAAATTAAAAAAAAAACGCAATATGTAGGCTACACGAGAACGGAGACGTCGAGTAACCAAAACAAATGCGTTAAACAAATTCCTACACGTTATTTATCAATTTAACTCTAGAATTAAAGGATATACAACGAGAAACAACGTTTGACAACCTTTAAACAGTTTTAATAACTATCTCAAAAATTATCGCTCTGATGCAAACAACTGATGAGTTATCTACTCAAATTTGTTGAACAAAACGACTTACGTATTTTAAATATGCTAACCTTTAGCCCGGTAAGCAAATTAAAAAAAAACGCAATATGTAGGCTACACGAGAACGGAGACGTCGAGTAACCAAAACAAATGCGTTAAACAAATTCGAACACGTTATTTATCAATTTAACTCTAGAATTAAAGGATATACAACGAGAAACTACGTTTGACAACCTTTAAACAGTTTTAATAACTATCTCAAAAATTATCGCTCTGATGCAAACAACTGATGAGTTATCTACTCAAATTTGTTGAACAAAACGACTTACGTATTTTAAACATGCTAACCTTTAGCCCGGTAAGCAAATTAAAAAAAAAACGCAATATGTAGGCTACACGAGAACGGAGACGTCGAGTAACCAAAACAAATGCGTTAAACAAATTCCTACACGTTATTTATCAATTTAACTCTAGAATTAAAGGATATACAACGAGAAACAACGTTTGACAACCTTTAAACAGTTTTAATAACTATCTCAAAAATTATCGCTCTGATGCAAACAACTGATGAGTTATCTACTTAAATATGATGAACAAAACGACTTACGTATTTTAAACATGCTAACCTTTAGCCCGGTAAGCAAATTAAAAAAAAAACGCAATATGTAGGCTACACGAGAACGGAGACGTCGAGTAACCAAAACAAATGCGTTAAACAAATTCGTACACGTTATTTATCAATTTAACTCTAGAATTAAAGGATATACAACGAGAAACAACGTTTGACAACCTTTAAACAGTTTTAATAACTATCTCAAAAATTATCGCTCTGATGCAAACAACTGATGAGTTATCTACTTAAATATGATGAACAAAACGACTTACGTATTTTAAACATGCTAACCTTTAGCCCGGTAAGCAAATTAAAAAAAACGCAATATGTAGGCTACACGAGAACGGAGACGTCGAGTAACCAAAACAAATGCGTTAAACAAATTCGTACACGTTATTTATCAATTTAACTCTAGAATTAAAGGATATACAACGAGAAACAACGTTTGACAACCTTTAAACAGTTTTAATAACTATCTCAAAAATTATCGCTCTGATGCAAACAACTGATGAGTTATCTACTTAAATATGATAAACAAAACGACTTACGTATTTTAAGCATGCTAACCTTTAGCCCGGTAAGCAAATTAAAAAAAAAAACGCAATATGTAGGCTACACGAGAACGGAGACGTCGAGTAACCAAAACAAATGCGTTAAACAAATTCGTACACGTTATTTATCAATTTAACTCTAGAATTAAAGGATATACAACGAGAAACAACGTTTGACAACCTTTAAACAGTTTTAATAACTATCTCAAAAATTATCGCTCTGATGCAAACAACTGATGAGTTATCTACTTAAATTTGTTGAACAAAACGACTTACGTATTTTAAGCATGCTAACCTTTAGCCCGGTAAGCAAATTAAAAAAAAAAACGCAATATGTAGGCTACACGAGAACGGAGACGTCGAGTAACCAAAACAAACGCGTTAAACAAATTCGTACACGTTATTTATCAATTTAACTCTAGAATTAAAGGATATACAACGAGAAACAACGTTTGACAACCTTTAAACAGTTTTAATAACTATCTCAAAAATTGTCGCTCTGATGCAAACAACTGATGAGTTATCTACTTAAATATGATGAACAAAACGACTTACGTATTTTAAACATGCTAACCTTTAGCCCGGTAAGCAGATTAAAAAGAAAAACGCAATATGTAGGCTACACGAGAACGGAGACGTCGAGTAACCAAAACAAATGCGTTAAACAAATTCGTACACGTTATTTATCAATTTAACTCTAGAATTAAAGGATATACAACGAGAAACAACGTTTGACAACCTTTAAACAGTTTTAATAACTATCTCAAAAATTATCGCTCTGATGCAAACAACTGATGAGTTATCTACTTAAATATGATGAACAAAACGACTTACGTATTTTAAACATGCTAACCTTTAGCCCGGTAAGCAATTAAAAAAAAAACGCAATATGTAGGCTACACGAGAACGGAGACGTCGAGTAACCAAAACAAATGCGTTAAACAAATTCGTACACGTTATTTATCAATTTAACTCTAGAATTAAAGGATATACAACGAGAAACAACGTTTGACAACCTTTAAACAGTTTTAATAACTATCTCAAAAATTGTCGCTCTGATGCAAACAACTGATGAGTTATCTACTTAAATATGATAAACAAAACGACTTACGTATTTTAAGCATGCTAACCTTTAGCCCGGTAAGCAAATTAAAAAAAAAACGCAATATGTAGGCTACACGAGAACGGAGACGTCGAGTAACCAAAACAAATGCGTTAAACAAATTCGTACATGTTATTTATCAATTTAACTCTAAAATTAAAGGATATACAACGAGAAACAACGTTTGACAACCTTTAAACAGTTTTAATAACTATCTCAAAAATTATCGCTCTGATGCAAACAACTGATGAGTTATCTACTTAAATATGATGAACAAAACGACTTACGTATTTTAAACATGCTAACCTTTAGCCCGGTAAGCAAATTAAAAAAAAAAACGCAATATGTAGGCTACACGAGAACGGAGACGTCGAGTAACCAAAACAAATGCGTTAAACAAATTCGTACACGTTATTTATCAATTTAACTCTAGAATTAAAGGATATACAACGAGAAACAACGTTTGACAACCTTTAAACAGTTTTAATAACTATCTCAAAAATTATCGCTCTGATGCAAACAACTGATGAGTTATCTACTTAAATTTGTTGAACAAAACGACTTACGTATTTTAAACATGCTAACCTTTAGCCCGGTAAGCAAATTAAAAAAAAAAAACGCAATATGTAGGCTACACGAGAACGGAGACCTCGAGTAACCAAAACAAATGCGTTAAACAAATTCGTACACGTTATTTATCAATTTAACTCTAGAATTAAAGGATATACAACGAGAAACAACGTTTGACAACCTTTAAACAGTTTTAATAACTATCTCAAAAATTATCGCTCTGATGCAAACAACTGATGAGTTATCTACTTAAATATGATGAACGAAACAACTTACGTATTTTAAACATGCTAACCTTTAGCCCGGTAAGCAAATTTAAAAAAAAAAACGCAATATGTAGGCTACACGAGAACGGAGACGTCGAGTAACCAAAACAAATGCGTTAAACAAATTCGTACACGTTATTTATCAATTTAACTCTAGAATTAAAGGATATACAACGAGAAACAACGTTTGACAACCTTTAAACAGTTTTAATAACTATCTCAAAAATTATCGCTCTGATGCAAACAACTGATGAGTTATCTACTTAAATTTGTTGAACAAAACGACTTACGTATTTTAAACATGCTAACCTTTAGCCCGGTAAGCAAATTAAAAAAAAAAACGCAATATGTAGGCTACACGAGAACGGAGACGTCGAGTAACCAAAACAAATGCGTTAAACAAATTCGTACACGTTATTTATCAATTTAACTCTAGAATTAAAGGATATGCAACGAGAAACAACGTTTGACAACCTTTAAACAGTTTTAATAACTATCTCAAAAATTATCGCTCTGATGCAAACAACTGATGAGTTATCTACTTAAATATGATGAACAAAACGACTTACGTATTTTAAGCATGCTAACCTTTAGCCCGGTAAGCAAATTAAAAAAAAACGCAATATGTAGGCTACACGAGAACGGAGACGTCGAGTAACCAAAACAAATGCGTTAAACAAATTCGTACACGTTATTTATCAATTTAACTCTAGAATTAAAGGATATACAACGAGAAACAACGTTTGACAACCTTTAAACAGTTTTAATAACTATCTCAAAAATTATCGCTCTGATGCAAACAACTGATGAGTTATCTACTTAAATATGATAAACAAAACGACTTATGTATTTTAAGCATGCTAACCTTTAGCCCGGTAAGCAAATTAAAAAAAAAACGCAATATGTAGGCTACACGAGAACGGAGACGTCGAGTAACCAAAACAAACACGTTAAACAAATTCTAACACGTTATTTATCAATTTAACTCTAGAATTAAAGGATATACAACGAGAAACAACGTTTGACAACCTTTAAACAGTTTTAATAACTATCTCAAAAATTATCGCTCTGATGCAAACAACTGATGAGTTATCTACTTAAATATGATAAACAAAACGACTTACGTATTTTAAGCATGCTAACCTTTAGCCCGGTAAGCAAATTAAAAAAAAAAACGCAATATGTAGGCTACACGAGAACGGAGACGTCGAGTAACCAAAACAAATGCGTTAAGCAAATTCGAACACGTTATTTATCAATTTAACTCTAGAATTAAAGGATATACAACGAGAAACAACGTTTGACAACCTTTAAACAGTTTTAATAACTATCTCAAAAATTATCGCTCTGATGCAAACAACTGATGAGTTATCTACTTAAATATGATGAACAAAACGACTTACGTATTTTAAACATGCTAACCTTTAGCCCGGTAAGCAAATTAAAAAAAAAACGCAATATGTAGGCTACACGAGAACGGAGACGTCGAGTAACCAAAACAAATGCGTTAAACAAATTCGTACACGTTATTTATCAATTTAACTCTAGAATTAAAGGATATACAACGAGAAACAACGTTTGACAACCTTTAAACAGTTTTAATAACTATCTCAAAAATTATCGCTCTGATGCAAACAACTGATGAGTTATCTACTTAAATATGATGAACAAAACGACTTACGTATTTTAAACATGCTAACCTTTAGCCCGGTAAGCAAATTAAAAAAAAAAACGCAATATGTAGGCTACACGAGAACGGAGACGTCGAGTAACCAAAACAAATGCGTTAAACAAATTCGTACACGTTATTTATCAATTTAACTCTAGAATTAAAGGATATACAACGAGAAACAACGTTTGACAACCTTTAAACAGTTTTAATAACTATCTCAAAAATTATCGCTCTGATGCAAACAACTGATGAGTTATCTACTTAAATATGATAAACAAAACGACTTACGTATTTTAAGCATGCTAACCTTTAGCCCGGTAAGCAAATTAAAAAAAAAAACGCAATATGTAGGCTACACGAGAACGGAGACGTCGAGTAACCAAAACAAATGCGTTAAACAAATTCGTACACGCTATTTATCAATTTAACTCTAGAATTAAAGGATATACAACAAGAAACAACGTTTGACAACCTTTAAACAGTTTTAATAACTATCTCAAAAATTATCGCTCTGATGCAAACAACTGATGAGTTATCTACTTAAATTTGATGAACAAAACGACTTACGTATTTTAAACATGCTAACCTTTAGCCCGGTAAGCAAATTTAAAAAAAAAACGCAATATGTAGGCTACGCGAGAACGGAGACGTCGAGTAACCAAAACAAATGCGTTAAACAAATTCGTACACGTTATTTATCAATTTAACTCTAGAATTAAAGGATATACAACGAGAAACAACGTTTGACAACCTTTAAACAGTTTTAATAACTATCTCAAAAATTATCGCTCTGATGCAAACAACTGATGAGTTATCTACTTAAATATGATAAACAAAACGACTTACGTATTTTAAGCATGCTAACCTTTAGCCCGGTAAGCAAATTAAAAAAAAAACGCAATATGTAGGCTACACGAGAACGGAGACGTCGAGTAACCAAAACAAATGCGTTAAACAAATTCGTACACGTTATTTATCAATTTAACTCTAGAATTAAAGGATATACAACGAGAAACAACGTTTGACAACCTTTAAACAGTTTTAATAACTATCCCAAAAATTATCGCTCTGATGCAAACAACTGATGAGTTATCTACTTAAATATGATGAACAAAACGACTTACGTATTATAAACATGCTAACCTTTAGCCCGGTAAGCAAATTAAAAAAAAACGCAATATGTAGGCTACACGAGAACGGAGACGTCGAGTAACCAAAACAAATGCGTTAAACAAATTCGTACACGTTATTTATCAATTTAACTCTAGAATTAAAGGATATACAACGAGAAACAACGTTTGACAACCTTTAAACAGTTTTAATAACTATCTCAAAAATTATCGCTCTGATGCAAACAACTGATGAGTTATCTACTTAAATATGATGAACAAAACGACTTACGTATTTTAAACATGCTAACCTTTAGCCCGGTAAGCAAATTAAAAAAAAAACGCAATATGTAGGCTACACGAGAACGGAGACGTCGAGTAACCAAAACAAATGCGTTAAACAAATTCGTACACGTTATTTATCAATTTAACTCTAGAATTAAAGGATATACAACGAGAAACAACGTTTGACAACCTTTAAACAGTTTTAATAACTATCTCAAAAATTATCGCTCTGATGCAAACAACTGATGAGTTATCTACTTAAATTTGATGAACAAAACGACTTACGTATTTTAAACATGCTAACCTTTAGCCCGGTAAGCAGATTAAAAAAAAAAAAACGCAATATGTAGGCTACACGAGAACGGAGACGTCGAGTAACCAAAACAAATGCGTTAAACAAATTCGTACACGTTATTTATCAATTTAACTCTAGAATTAAAGGATATACAACGAGAAACAACGTTTGACAACCTTTAAACAGTTTTAATAACTATCTCAAAAATTATCGCTCTGATGCAAACAACTGATGAGTTATCTACTTAAATATGATGAACAAAACGACTTACGTATTTTAAACATGCTAACCTTTAGCCCGGTAAGCAAATTAAAAAAAAAAACGCAATATGTAGGCTACACGAGAACGGAGACGTCGAGTAACCAAAACAAATGCGTTAAACAAATTCGTACACGTTATTTATCAATTTAACTCTAGAATTAAAGGATATACAACGAGAAACAACGTTTGACAACCTTTAAACAGTTTTAATAACTATCTCAAAAATTATCGCTCTGATGCAAACAACTGATGAGTTATCTACTTAAATTTGATGAACAAAACGACTTACGTATTTTAAACATGCTAACCTTTAGCCCGGTAAGCAAATTAAAAAAAAAAACGCAATATGTAGGCTACACGAGAACGGAGACGTCGAGTAACCAAAACAAATGCGTTAAACAAATTCGTACACGTTATTTATCAATTTAACTCTAGAATTAAAGGATATACAACGAGAAACAACGTTTGACAACCTTTAAACAGTTTTAATAACTATCTCAAAAATTATCGCTCTGATGCAAACAACTGATGAGTTATCTACTTAAATTTGTTGAACAAAACGACTTACGTATTTTAAGCATGCTAACCTTTAGCCCGGTAAGCAAATTAAAAAAAAAACGCAATATGTAGGCTACACGAGAACGGAGACGTCGAGTAACCAAAACAAATGCGTTAAACAAATTCGAACACGTTATTTATCAATTTAACTCTAGAATTAAAGGATATACAACGAGAAACAACGTTTGACAACCTTTAAACAGTTTTAATAACTATCTCAAAAATTATCGCTCTGATGCAAACAACTGATGAGTTATCTACTTAAATTTGTTGAACAAAACGACTTACGTATTTTAAACATGCTAACCTTTAGCCCGGTAAGCAAATTAAAAAAAAAAACGCAATATGTAGGCTACACGAGAACGGAGACGTCGAGTAACCAAAACAAATGCGTTAAACAAATTCGTACACGTTATTTATCAATTTAACTCTAGAATTAAAGGATATACAACGAGAAACAACGTTTGACAACCTTTAAACAGTTTTAATAACTATCTCAAAAATTATCGCTCTGATGCAAACAACTGATGAGTTATCTACTTAAATTTGATGAACAAAACGACTTACGTATTTTAAACATGCTAACCTTTAGCCCGGTAAGCAAATTAAAAAAAAAACGCAATATGTAGGCTACACGAGAACGGAGACGTCGAGTAACCAAAACAAATGCGTTAAACAAATTCGTACACGTTATTTATCAATTTAACTCTGGAACAACGAGAAACAACGTTTGACAACCTTTAAACAGTTTCAATAACTATCTCAAAAATTATCGCTCTGATGCAAACAACTGATGAGTTATCTACTTAAATTTGTTGAACAAAACGACTTACGTATTTTAAGCATGCTAACCTTTAGCCCGGTAAGCAAATTAAAAAAAAAACGCAATATGTAGGCTACACGAGAACGGAGACGTCGAGTAACCAAAACAAATGCGTTAAACAAATTCGTACACGTTATTTATCAATTTAACTCTAGAATTAAAGGATATACAACGAGAAACAACGTTTGACAACCTTTAAACAGTTTTAATAACTATCTCAAAAATTGTCGCTCTGATACAAACAACTGATGAGTTATCTACTTAAATTTGATGAACAAAACGACTTACGTATTTTAAACATGCTAACCTTTAGCCCGGTAAGCAAATTAAAAAAAAAACGCAATATGTAGGCTACACGAGAACGGAGACGTCGAGTAACCAAAACAAATGCGTTAAACAAATTCGAACACGTTATTTATCAATTTAACTCTAGAATTAAAGGATATACAACGAGAAACAACGTTTGACAACCTTTAAACAGTTTTAATAACTATCTCAAAAATTATCGCTCTGATGCAAACAACTGATGAGTTATCTACTTAAATATGATAAACAAAACGACTTACGTATTTTAAGCATGCTAACCTTTAGCCCGGTAAGCAAATTAAAAAAAAAACGCAATATGTAGGCTACACGAGAACGGAGACGTCGAGTAACCAAAACAAATGCGTTAAACAAATTCGTACACGTTATTTATCAATTTAACTCTAGAATTAAAGGATATACAACGAGAAACAACGTTTGACAGCCTTTAAACAGTTTTAATAACTATCTCAAAAATTATCGCTCTGATGCAAACAACTGATGAGTTATCTACTTAAATATGATAAACAAAACGACTTACGTATTTTAAGCATGCTAACCTTTAGCCCGGTAAGCAAATTAAAAAAAAAACGCAATATGTAGGCTGCACGAGAACGGAGACTTCGAGTAACCAAAACAAATGCGTTAAACAAATTCGTACACGTTATTTATCAATTTAACTCTAGAATTAAAGGATATACAACGAGAAACAACGTTTGACAACCTTTAAACAGTTTTAATAACTATCTCAAAAATTATCGCTCTGATGCAAACAACTGATGAGTTATCTACTTAAATTTGATGAACAAAACGACTTACGTATTTTAAACATGCTAACCTTTAGCCCGGTAAGCAAATTAAAAAAAAAACGCAATATGTAGGCTACACGAGAACGGAGACGTCGAGTAACCAAAACAAATGCGTTAAACAAATTCGTACACGTTATTTATCAATTTAACTCTAGAATTAAAGGATATACAACAAGAAACAACGTTTGACAACCTTTAAACAGTTTTAATAACTATCTCAAAAATTATCGCTCTGATGCAAACAACTGATGAGTTATCTACTTAAATTTGATGAACAAAACGACTTACGTATTTTAAACATGCTAACCTTTAGCCCGGTAAGCAAATTAAAAAAAAAAACGCAATATGTAGGCTACACGAGAACGGAGACGTCGAGTAACCAAAACAAATGCGTTAAACAAATTCGTACACGTTATTTATCAATTTAACTCTAGAATTAAAGGATATACAACGAGAAACAACGTTTGACAACCTTTAAACAGTTTTAATAACTATCTCAAAAATTATCGCTCTGATGCAAACAACTGATGAGTTATCTTCTTAAATATGATAAACAAAACGACTTACGTATTTTAAGCATGCTAACCTTTAGCCCGGTAAGCAAATTAAAAAAAAAAAACGCAATATGTAGGCTACACGAGAACGGAGACGTCGAGTAACCAAAACAAATGCGTTAAACAAATTCGTACACGTTATTTATCAATTTAACTCTAGAATTAAAGGATATACAACGAGAAACAACGTTTGACAACCTTTAAACAGTTTTAATAACTATCTTAAAAATTATCGCTCTGATGCAAACAACTGATGAGTTATCTACTTAAATATGATGAACAAAACGACTTACGTATTTTAAACATGCTAACCTTTAGCCCGGTAAGCAAATTAAAAAAAAACGCAATATGTAGGCTACACGAGAACGGAGACGTCGAGTAACCAAAACAAATGCGTTAAACAAATTCGTACACGTTATTTATCAATTTAACTCTAGAATTAAAGGATATACAACGAGAAACAACGTTTGACAACCTTTAAACAGTTTTAATAACTATCTCAAAAATTATCGCTCTGATGCAAACAACTGATGAGTTATCTACTTAAATATGATGAACAAAACGACTTACGTATTTTAAACATGCTAACCTTTAGCCCGGTAAGCAAATTAAAAAAAAAACGCAATATGTAGGCTACACGAGAACGGAGACGTCGAGTAACCAAAACAAATGTGTTAAACAAATTCGTACACGTTATTTATGAATTTAACTCTAGAATTAAAGGATATACAACGAGAAACAACGTTTGACAACCTTTAAACAGTTTTAATAACTATCTCAAAAATTATCGCTCTGATGCAAACAACTGATGAGTTATCTACTTAAATTTGATGAACAAAACGACTTACGTATTTTAAACATGCTAACCTTTAGCCCGGTAAGCAGATTAAAAAAAAAAAAACGCAATATGTAGGCTACACGAGAACGGAGACGTCGAGTAACCAAAACAAATGCGTTAAACAAATTCGTACACGTTATTTATCAATTTAACTCTAGAATTAAAGGATATACAACGAGAAACAACGTTTGACAACCTTTAAACAGTTTTAATAACTATCTCAAAAATTATCGCTCTGATGCAAACAACTGAGGAGTTATCTACTTAAATATGATGAACAAAACGACTTACGTATTTTAAACATGCTAACCTTTAGCCCGGTAAGCAAATTAAAAAAAAAACGCAATATGTAGGCTACACGAGAACGGAGACGTCGAGTAACCAAAACAAATGCGTTAAACAAATTCGTACACGTTATTTATCAATTTAACTCTAGAATTAAAGGATATACAACGAGAAACAACGTTTGACAACCTTTAAACAGTTTTAATAACTATCTCAAAAATTATCGCTCTGATGCAAACAACTGATGAGTTATCTACTTAAATTTGATGAACAAAACGACTTACGTATTTTAAACATGCTAACCTTTAGCCCGGTAAGCAAATTAAAAAAAAAACGCAATATGTAGGCTACACGAGAACGGAGACGTCGAGTAACCAAAACAAATGCGTTAAACAAATTCGTACACGTTATTTATCAATTTAACTCTAGAATTAAAGGATATACAACGAGAAACAACGTTTGACAACCTTTAAACAGTTTTAATAACTATCTCAAAAATTATCGCTCTGATGCAAACAACTGATGAGTTATCTACTTAAATTTGTTGAACAAAACGACTTACGTATTTTAAGCATGCTAACCTTTAGCCCGGTAAGCAAATTAGAAAAAAAAACGCAATATGTAGGCTACACGAGAACGGAGACGTCGAGTAACCAAAACAAATGCGTTAAACAAATTCGAACACGTTATTTATCAATTTAACTCTAGGATTAAAGGATATACAACGAGAAACAACGTTTGACAACCTTTAAACAGTTTTAATAACTATCTCAAAAATTATCGCTCTGATGCAAACAACTGATGAGTTATCTACTTAAATTTGTTGAACAAAACGACTTACGTATTTTAAACATGCTAACCTTTAGCCCGGTAAGCAAATTAAAAAAAAAACGCAATATGTAGGCTACACGAGAACGGAGACGTCGAGTAACCAAAACAAATGCGTTAAACAAATTCGTACACGTTATTTATCAATTTAACTCTAGAATTAAAGGACATACAACGAGAAACAACGTTTGACAACCTTTAAACAGTTTTAATAACTATCTCAAAAATTATCGCTCTGATGCAAACAACTGATGAGTTATCTACTTAAATTTGATGAACAAAACGACTTACGTATTTTAAACATGCTAACCTTTAGCCCGGTAAGCAAATTAAAAAAAAAACGCAATATGTAGGCTACACGAGAACGGAGACGTCGAGTAACCAAAACAAATGCGTTAAACAAATTCGTACACGTTATTTATCAATTTAACTCTGGAATTAAAGGATATACAACGAGAAACAACGTTTGACAACCTTTAAACAGTTTCAATAACTATCTCAAAAATTATCGCTCTGATGCAAACAACTGATGAGTTATCTACTTAAATTTGTTGAACAAAACGACTTACGTATTTTAAGCATGCTAACCTTTAGCCCGGTAAGCAAATTAAAAAAAAACGCAATATGTAGGCTACACGAGAACGGAGACGTCGAGTAACCAAAACAAATGCGTTAAACAAATTCGTACACGTTATTTATCAATTTAACTCTAGAATTAAAGGATATACAACGAGAAACAACGTTTGACAACCTTTAAACAGTTTTAATAACTATCTCAAAAATTGTCGCTCTGATACAAACAACTGATGAGTTATCTACTTAAATTTGATGAACAAAACGACTTACGTATTTTAAACATGCTAACCTTTAGCCCGGTAAGCAAATTAAAAAAAAAACGCAATATGTAGGCTACACGAGAACGGAGACGTCGAGTAACCAAAACAAATGCGTTAAACAAATTCGAACACGTTATTTATCAATTTAACTCTAGAATTAAAGGATATACAACGAGAAACAACGTTTGACAACCTTTAAACAGTTTTAATAACTATCTCAAAAATTATCGCTCTGATGCAAACAACTGATGAGTTATCTACTTAAATTTGTTGAACAAAACGACTTACGTATTTTAAACATGCTAACCTTTAGCCCGGTAAGCAAATTAAAAAAAAAACGCAATATGTAGGCTACACGAGAACGGAGACGTCGAGTAACCAAAACAAATGCGTTAAACAAATTCGAACACGTTATTTATCAATTTAACTCTAGAATTAAAGGATATACAACGAGAAACAACGTTTGACAACCTTTAAACAGTTTTAATAACTATCTCAAAAATTATCGCTCTGATGCAACAACTGATGAGTTATCTACTTAAATATGATAAACAAAACGACTTACGTATTTTAAGCATGCTAACCTTTAGCCCGGTAAGCAAATTAAAAAAAAAACGCAATATGTAGGCTACACGAGAACGGAGACGTCGAGTAACCAAAACAAATGCGTTAAACAAATTCGTACACGTTATTTATCAATTTAACTCTAGAATTAAAGGATATACAACGAGAAACAACGTTTGACAACCTTTAAACAGTTTTAATAACTATCTCAAAAATTATCGCTCTGATGCAAACAACTGATGAGTTATCTACTTAAATATGATAAACAAAACGACTTACGTATTTTAAGCATGCTAACCTTTAGCCCGGTAAGCAAATTAAAAAAAAAAACGCAATATGTAGGCTACACGAGAACGGAGACGTCGAGTAACCAAAACAAATGCGTTAAACAAATTCGTACACGTTATTTATCAATTTAACTCTAGAATTAAAGGGTATACAACGAGAAACAACGTTTGACAACCTTTAAACAGTTTTAATAACTATCTCAAAAATTATCGCTCTGATGCAAACAACTGATGAGTTATCTACTTAAATTTGATGAACAAAACGACTTACGTATTTTAAACATGCTAACCTTTAGCCCGGTAAGCAAATTAAAAAAAAAATGCAATATGTAGGCTACACGAGAACGGAGACGTCGAGTAACCAAAACAAATGCGTTAAACAAATTCGTACACGTTATTTATCAATTTAACTCTAGAATTAAAGGATATACAACGAGAAACAACGTTTGACAACCTTTAAACAGTTTTAATAACTATCTCAAAAATTATCGCTCTGATGCAAACAACTGATGAGTTATCTACTTAAATATGATGAACAAAACGACTTACGTATTTTAAACATGCTAACCTTTAGCCCGGTAAGCAAATTAAAAAAAAAACGCAATATGTAGGCTACACGAGAACGGAGACGTCGAGTAACCAAAACAAATGCGTTAAACAAATTCGTACACGTTATTTATCAATTTAACTCTAGAATTAAAGGATATACAACGAGAAACAACGTTTGACAACCTTTAAACAGTTTTAATAACTATCTCAAAAATTATCGCTCTGATGCAAACAACTGATGAGTTATCTACTTAAATATGATGAACAAAACGACTTACGTATTTTAAACATGCTAACCTTTAGCCCGGTAAGCAAATTAAAAAAAAACGCAATATGTAGGCTACACGAGAACGGAGACGTCGAGTAACCAAAACAAATGCGTTAAACAAATTCGTACACGTTATTTATCAATTTAACTCTAGAATTAAAGGATATACAACGAGAAACAACGTTTGACAACCTTTAAACAGTTTTAATAATTATCTCAAAAATTGTCGCTCTGATGAAAACAACTGATGAGTTATCTACTTAATTATGATAAACAAAACGACTTACGTATTTTAAGCATGCTAACCTTTAGCCCGGTAAGCAAATTAAAAAAAAAAACGCAATATGTAGGCTACACGAGAACGGAGACGTCGAGTAACCAAAACAAATGCGTTAAACAAATTTGTACACGTTATGTATCAATTTAACTCTAGAATTAAAGGATATACAACGAGAAACAACGTTTGACAACCTTTAAACAGTTTTAATAACTATCTCAAAAATTATCGCTCTGATGCAAACAACTGATGAGTTATCTACTTAAATATGATGAACAAAGCGACTTACGTATTTTAAACATGCTAACCTTTAGCCCGGTAAGCAAATTAAAAAAAAAACGCAATATGTAGGCTACACGAGAACGGAGACGTCGAGTAACCAAAACAAATGCGTTAAACAAATTCGTACACGTTATTTATCAATTTAACTCTAGAATTAAAGGATATACAACGAGAAACAACGTTTGACAACCTTTAAACAGTTTTAATAACTATCTCAAAAATTATCGCTCTGATGCAAACAACTGATGAGTTATCTACTTAAATTTGTTGAACAAAACGACTTACGTATTTTAAACATGCTAACCTTTAGCCCGGTAAGCAAATTAAAAAAAAACGCAATATGTAGGCTACACGAGAACGGAGACGTCGAGTAACCAAAACAAATGCGTTAAACAAATTCGTACACGTTATTTATCAATTTAACTCTAGAATTAAAGGATATACAACGAGAAACAACGTTTGACAACCTTTAAACAGTTTTAATAACTATCTCAAAAATTATCGCTCTGATGCAAACAACTGATGAGTTATCTACTTAAATATGATGAACAAAACGACTTACGTATTTTAAACATGCTAACCTTTAGCCCGGTAAGCAAATTAAAAAAAAAACGCAATATGTAGGCTACACGAGAACGGAGACGTCGAGTAACCAAAACAAATGCGTTAAACAAATTCGTACACGTTATTTATCAATCTAACTCTAGAATTAAAGGATATACAACGAGAAACAACGTTTGACAACCTTTAAACAGTTTTAATAACTATCTCAAAAATTATCGCTCTGATGCAAACAACTGATGAGTTATCTACTTAAATATGATGAACAAAACGACTTACGTATTTTAAACATGCTAACCTTTAGCCCGGTAAGCAAATTAAAAAAAAACGCAATATGTAGGCTACACGAGAACGGAGACGTCGAGTAACCAAAACAAATGCGTTAAACAAATTCGTACACGTTATTTATCAATTTAACTCTAGAATTAAAGGATATACAACGAGAAACAACGTTTGACAACCTTTAAACAGTTTTAATAACTATCTCAAAAATTATCGCTCTGATGCAAACAACTGATGAGTTATCTACTTAAATATGATGAACAAAACGACTTACGTATTTTAAACATGCTAACCTTTAGCCCGGTAAGCAAATTAAAAAAAAAACGCAATATGTAGGCTACACGAGAACGGAGACGTCGAGTAACCAAAACAAATGCGTTAAACAAATTCGTACACGTTATTTATCAATTTAATTCTAGAATTAAAGGATATACAACGAGAAACAACGTTTGACAACCTTTAAACAGTTTTAATAACTATCTCAAAAATTATCGCTCTGATGCAAACAACTGATGAGTTATCTACTCAAATTTGTTGAACAAAACGACTTACGTATTTTAAATATGCTAACCTTTAGCCCGGTAAGCAAATTAAAAAAAAAACGCAATATGTAGGCTACACGAGAACGGAGACGTCGAGTAACCAAAACAAATGCGTTAAACAAATTCGTACACGTTATTTATCAATTTAACTCTAGAATTAAAGGATATACAACGAGAAACAACGTTTGACAACCTTTAAACAGTTTTAATAACTATCTCAAAAATTATCGCTCTGATGCAAACAACTGATGAGTTATCTACTTAAATATGATGAACAAAACGACTTACGTATTTTAAACATGCTAACCTTTAGCCCGGTAAGCAAATTAAAAAAAAAACGCAATATGTAGGCTACACGAGAACGGAGACGTCGAGTAACCAAAACAAATGCGTTAAACAAATTCGTACACGTTGTTTATCAATTTAACTCTAGAATTAAAGGATATACAACGAGAAACAACGTTTGACAACCTTTAAACAGTTTTAATAACTATCTCAAAAATTATCGCTCTGATGCAAACAACTGCTGAGTTATCTACTCAAATTTGATGAACAAAACGACTTACGTGTTTTAAACATGCTAACCTTTAGCCCGGTAAGCAATTTAAAAAAAAAACGCAATATGTAGGCTACACGAGAACGGAGACGTCGAGTAACCAAAACAAATGCGTTAAACAAATTCGTACACGTTATTTATCAATTTAAATCTAGAATTAAAGGATATACAACGAGAAACAACGTTTGACAACCTTTAAACAGTTTTAAAAACTATCTCAAAAATTATCGCTCTGATGCAAACAACTGATGAGTTATCTACTTAAATATGATGAACAAAACGACTTACGTATTTTAAGCATGCTAACCTTTAGCCCGGTAAGCAAATTAAAAAAAAAAACGCAATATGTAGGCTACACGAGAACGGAGACGTCGAGTAACCAAAACAAATGCGTTAAACAAATTCGTACACGTTATTTATCAATTTAACTCTAGAATTAAAGGATATACAACGAGAAACAACGTTTGACAACCTTTAAACAGTTTTAATAACTATCTCAAAAATTATCGCTCTGATGCAAACAACTGATGAGTTATCTACTTAAATATGATGAACAAAACGACTTACGTATTTTAAGCATGCTAACCTTTAGCCCGGTAAGCAAATTAAAAAAAAAAACGCAATATGTAGGCTACACGAGAACGGAGACGTCGAGTAACCAAAACAAATGCGTTAAACAAATTCGTACACGTTATTTATCAATTTAACTCTAGAATTAAAGGATATACAACGAGAAACAACGTTTGACAACCTTTAAACAGTTTTAATAACTATCTCAAAAATTATCGCTCTGATGCAAACAACTGATGAGTTATCTACTTAAATTTGATGAACAAAACGACTTACGTATTTTAAACATGCTAACCTTTAGCCCGGTAAGCAAATTAAAAAAAAAACGCAATATGTAGGCTACACGAGATCGGAGACGTCGAGTAACCAAAACAAATGCGTTAAACAAATTCGTACACGTTATTTATCAATTTAACTCTAGAATTAAAGGATATACAACGAGAAACAACGTTTGACAACCTTTAAACAGTTTTAATAACTATCTCAAAAATTGTCGCTCTGATGCAAACAACTGATGAGTTATCTACTTAAATTTGATGAACAAAACGACTTACGTATTTTAAACATGCTAACCTTTAGCCCGGTAAGCAAATTAAAAAAAAACGCAATATGTAGGCTACACGAGAACGGAGACGTCGAGTAACCAAAACAAATGCGTTAAACAAATTCGTACACGTTATTTATCAATTTAATTCTAGAATTAAAGGATATACAACGAGAAACAACGTTTGACAACCTTTAAACAGTTTTAATAACTATCTCAAAAATTATCGCTCTGATGCAAACAACTGATGAGTTATCTACTTAAATTTGTTGAACAAAACGACTTACGTATTTTAAACATGCTAACCTTTAGCCCGGTAAGCAAATTAAAAAAAAAAACGCAATATGTAGGCTACACGAGAACGGAGACGTCGAGTAACCAAAACAAATGCGTTAAACAAATTCGTACACGTTATTTATCAATTTAACTCTAGAATTAAAGGATATACAACGAGAAACAACGTTTGACAACCTTTAAACAGTTTTAATAACTATCTCAAAAATTATCGCTCTGATGCAAACAACTGATGAGTTATCTACTTAAATTTGATGAACAAAACGACTTACGTATTTTAAACATGCTAACCTTTAGCCCGGTAAGCAAATTTAAAAAAAAAACGCAATATGTAGGCTACACGAGAACGGAGACGTCGAGTAACCAAAACAAATGCGTTAAACAAATTCGTACACGTTATTTATCAATTTAACTCTAGAATTAAAGGATATACAACGAGAAACAACGTTTGACAACCTTTAAACAGTTTTAATAACTATCTCAAAAATTATCGCTCTGATGCAAACAACTGATGAGTTATCTACTTAAATATGATGAACAAAACGACTTACGTATTTTAAATATGCTAACCTTTAGCCCGGTAAGCAAATTAAAAAAAAAACGCAATATGTAGGCTACACGAGAACGGAGACGTGGAGTAACCAAAACAAATGCGTTAAACAAATTCGTACACGTTATTTATCAATTTAACTCTAGAATTAAAGGATATACAACGAGAAAGAACGTTTGACAACCTTTAAACAGTTTTAATAACTATCTCAAAAATTATCGCTCTGATGCAAACAACTGATGAGTTATCTACTTAAATATGATGAACAAAACGACTTACGTATTTTAAACATGCTAACCTTTAGCCCGGTAAGCAAATTAAAAAAAAAAACGCAATATGTAGGCTACACGAGAACGGAGACGTCGAGTAACCAAAACAAATGCGTTAAACAAATTCGTACACGTTATTTATCAATTTAACTCTAGAATTAAAGGATATACAACGAGAAACAACGTTTGACAACCTTTAAACAGTTTTAATAACTATCTCAAAAATTATCGCTCTGATGCAAACAACTGATGAGTTATCTACTTAAATATGATGAACAAAACGACTTACGTATTTTAAACATGCTAACCTTTAGCCCGGTAAGCAAATTAAAAAAAAAACGCAATATGTAGGCTACACGAGAACGGAGACGTCGAGTAACCAAAACAAATGCGTTAAACAAATTCGTACACGTTATTTATCAATTTAACTCTAGAATTAAAGGATATACAACGAGAAACAACGTTTGACAACCTTTAAACAGTTTTAATAACTATCTCAAAAATTATCGCTCTGATGCAAACAATTGATGAGTTATCTACTTAAATATGATGAACAAAACGACTTACGTATTTTAAACATGCTAACCTTTAGCCCGGTAAGCAAATTAAAAAAAAACGCAATATGTAGGCTACACGAGAACGGAGACGTCGAGTAACCAAAACAAACGCGTTAAACAAATTCGAACACGTTATTTATCAATTTAACTCTAGAATTAAAGGATATACAACGAGAAACAACGTTTGACAACCTTTAAACAGTTTTAATAACTATCTCAAAAATTATCGCTCTGATGCAAACAACTGATGAGTTATCTACTTAAATATGATGAACAAAACGACTTACGTATTTTAAACATGCTAACCTTTAGCCCGGTAAGCAAATTAAAAAAAAACGCAATATGTAGGCTACACGAGAACGGAGACGTCGAGTAACCAAAACAGATGCGTTAAACAAATTCTTACACGTTATTTATCAATTTAACTCTAGAATTAAAGGATATACAACAAGAAACAACGTTTGACAACCTTTAAACATTTTTAATAACTGTCTCAAAAATTATCGCTCTGATGCAAACAACTGATGAGTTATCTACTTAAATATGATGAACAAAACGACTTACGTATTTTAAACATGTTAACCTTTAGCCCGGTAAGCAAATTAAAAAAAAAACGCAATATGTAGGCTACACGAGAACGGAGACGTCGAGTAACCAAAACAAATGCGTTAAACAAATTCGTACACGTTATTTATCAATTTAACTCTAGAATTAAAGGATATACAACGAGAAACAACGTTTGACAACCTTTAAACAGTTTTAATAACTATCTCAAAAATTATCGCTCTGATGCAAACAACTGATGAGTTATCTACTTAAATATGATGAACAAAACGACTTACGTATTTTAAACATGCTAACCTTTAGCCCGGTAAGCAGATTAAAAAAAAAAAAAACGCAATATGTAGGCTACACGAGAACGGAGACGTCGAGTAACCAAAACAAATGCGTTAAACAAATTCGTACACGTTATTTATCAATTTAACTCTAGAATTAAAGGATATACAACAAGAAACAACGTTTGACAACCTTTAAACAGTTTTAATAACTATCTCAAAAATTATCGCTCTGATGCAAACAACTGATGAGTTATCTACTTAAATTTGATGAACAAAACGACTTACGTATTTTAAACATGCTAACCTTTAGCCCGGTAAGCAAATTAAAAAAAAAAACGCAATATGTAGGCTACACGAGAACGGAGACGTCGAGTAACCAAAACAAATGCGTTATACAAATTCGTACACGTTATTTATCAATTTAACTCTAGAATTAAAGGATATACAACGAGAAACAACGTTTGACAACCTTTAAACAGTTTTAATAACTATCTCAAAAATTATCGCTCTGATGCAAACAACTGATGAGTTATCTACTTAAATTTGATGAACAAAACGACTTACGTATTTTAAGCATGCTAACCTTTAGCCCGGTAAGCAAATTAAAAAAAAAAACGCAATATGTAGGCTACACGAGAACGGAGACGTCGAGTAACCAAAACAAATGCGTTAAACAAATTCGAACACGTTATTTATCAATTTAACTCTAGAATTAAAGGATATACAACGAGAAACAACGTTTGACAACCTTTAAACAGTTTTAATAACTATCTCAAAAATTATCGCTCTGATGCAAACAACTGATGAGTTATCTACTTAAATTTTATTAACAAAACGACTTACGTATTTTAAACATGCTAACCTTTAGCCCGGTAAGCAAATTAAAAAAAAAAACGCAATATGTAGGCTACACGAGAACGGAGACGTCGAGTAACCAAAACAAATGCGTTAAACAAATTCGTACACGTTATTTATCAATTTAACTCTAGAATTAAAGGATATACAACGAGAAACAACGTTTGACAACCTTTAAACAGTTTTAATAACTATCTCAAAAATTATCGCTCTGATGCAAACAACTGATGAGTTATCTACTCAAATTTGTTGAACAAAACGACTTACGTATTTTAAACATGCTAACCTTTAGCCCGGTAAGCAAATTAAAAAAAAAACGCAATATGTAGGCTACACGAGAACGGAGACGTCGAGTAACCAAAACAAATGCGTTAAACAAATTCCTACACGTTATTTATCAATTTAACTCTAGAATTAAAGGATATACAACGAGAAACAACGTTTGACAACCTTTAAACAGTTTTAATAACTATCTCAAAAATTATCGCTCTGATGCAAACAACTGATGAGTTATCTACTCAAATTTGTTGAACAAAACGACTTACGTATTTTAAATATGCTAACCTTTAGCCCGGTAAGCAAATTAAAAAAAAAACGCAATATGTAGGCTACACGAGAACGGAGACGTCGAGTAACCAAAACAAATGCGTTAAACAAATTCGAACACGTTATTTATCAATTTAACTCTAGAATTAAAGGATATACAACGAGAAACAACGTTTGACAACCTTTAAACAGTTTTAATAACTATCTCAAAAATTATCGCTCTGATGCAAACAACTGATGAGTTATCTACTTAAATATGATGAACAAAACGACTTACGTATTTTAAACATGCTAACCTTTAGCCCGGTAAGCAAATTAAAAAAAACGCAATATGTAGGCTACACGAGAACGGAGACGTCGAGTAACCAAAACAAATGCGTTAAACAAATTCTTACACGTTATTTATCAATTTAACTCTAGAATTAAAGGATATACAACAAGAAACAACGTTTGACAACCTTTAAACATTTTTAATAACTATCTCAAAAATTATCGCTCTGATGCAAACAACTGATGAGTTATCTACTTAAATATGATGAACAAAACGACTTACGTATTTTAAACATGCTAACCTTTAGCCCGGTAAGCAAATTAAAAAAAAACGCAATATGTAGGCTACACGAGAACGGAGACGTCGAGTAACCAAAACAAATGCGTTAAACAAATTCGTACACGTTATTTATCAATTTAACTCTAGAATTAAAGGATATACAACGAGAAACAACGTTTGACAACCTTTAAACAGTTTTAATAACTATCTCAAAAATTATCGCTCTGATGCAAACAACTGATGAGTTATCTACTTAAATATGATGAACAAAACGACTTACGTATTTTATTCATGCTAACCTTTAGCCCGGTAAGCAGATTAAAAAAAAAAAAACGCAATATGTAGGCTACACGAGAACGGAGACGTCGAGTAACCAAAACAAATGCGTTAAACAAATTCGTACACGTTATTTATCAATTTAACTCTAGAATTAAAGGATATACAACAAGAAACAACGTTTGACAACCTTTAAACAGTTTTAATAACTATCTCAAAAATTATCGCTCTGATGCAAACAACTGATGAGTTATCTACTTAAATTTGATGAACAAAACGACTTACGTATTTTAAACATGCTAACCTTTAGCCCGGTAAGCAAATTAAAAAAAAAAACGCAATATGTAGGCTACACGAGAACGGAGACGTCGAGTAACCAAAACAAATGCGTTAAACAAATTCGTACACGTTATTTATCAATTTAACTCTAGAATTAAAGGATATACAACGAGAAACAACGTTTGACAACCTTTAAACAGTTTTAATAACTATCTCAAAAATTATCGCTCTGATGCAAACAACTGATGAGTTATCTACTTAAATTTGATGAACAAAACGACTTACATATTTTAAGCATGCTAACCTTTAGCCCGGTAAGCAAATTAAAAAAAAAAACGCAATATGTAGGCTACACGAGAACGGAGACGTCGAGTAACCAAAACAAATGCGTTAAACAAATTCGAACACGTTATTTATCAATTTAACTCTAGAATTAAAGGATATACAACGAGAAACAACGTTTGACAACCTTTAAACAGTTTTAATAACTATCTCAAAAATTATCGCTCTGATGCAAACAACTGATGAGTTATCTACTTAAATTTGATTAACAAAACGACTTACGTATTTTAAACATGCTAACCTTTAGCCCGGTAAGCAAATTAAAAAAAAAAACGCAATATGTAGGCTACACGAGAACGGAGACGTCGAGTAACCAAAACAAATGCGTTAAACAAATTCGTACACGTTATTTATCAATTTAACTCTAGAATTAAAGGATATACAACGAGAAACAACGTTTGACAACCTTTAAACAGTTTTAATAACTATCTCAAAAATTATCGCTCTGATGCAAACAACTGATGAGTTATCTACTCAAATTTGTTGAACAAAACGACTTACGTATTTTAAACATGCTAACCTTTAGCCCGGTAAGCAAATTAAAAAAAAAACGCAATATGTAGGCTACACGAGAACGGAGACGTCGAGTAACCAAAACAAATGCGTTAAACAAATTCCTACACGTTATTTATCAATTTAACTCTAGAATTAAAGGATATACAACGAGAAACAACGTTTGACAACCTTTAAACAGTTTTAATAACTATCTCAAAAATTATCGCTCTGATGCAAACAACTGATGAGTTATCTACTCAAATTTGTTGAACAAAACGACTTACGTATTTTAAATATGCTAACCTTTAGCCCGGTAAGCAAATTAAAAAAAAAACGCAATATGTAGGCTACACGAGAACGGAGACGTCGAGTAACCAAAACAAATGCGTTAAACAAATTCGAACACGTTATTTATCAATTTAACTCTAGAATTAAAGGATATACAACGAGAAACAACGTTTGACAACCTTTAAACAGTTTTAATAACTATCTCAAAAATTATCGCTCTGATGCAAACAACTGATGAGTTATCTACTTAAATATGATGAACAAAACGACTTACGTATTTTAAACATGCTAACCTTTAGCCCGGTAAGCAAATTAAAAAAAAACGCAATATGTAGGCTACACGAGAACGGAGACGTCGAGTAACCAAAACAAATGCGTTAAACAAATTCGTACACGTTATTTATCAATTTAATTCTAGAATTAAAGGATATACAACGAGAAACAACGTTTGACAACCTTTAAACAGTTTTAATAACTATCTCAAAAACTATCGCTCTGATGCAAACAACTGATGAGTTATCTACTTAAATTTGATTAACAAAACGACTTACGTATTTTAAACATGCTAACCTTTAGCCCGGTAAGCAAATTAAAAAAAAAACGCAATATGTAGGCTACACGAGAACGGAGACGTCGAGTAACCAAAACAAATGCGTTAAACAAATTCGTACACGTTATTTATCAATTTAGCTCTAGAATTAAAGGATATACAACGAGAAACAACGTTTGACAGCCTTTAAACAGTTTTAATAACTATCTCAAAAATTATCGCTCTGATGCAAACAACTGATGAGTTATCTACTCAAATTTGTTGAACGAAACGACTTACGTATTTTAAACATGCTAACCTTTAGCCCGGTAAGCAAATTAAAAAAAAACGCAATATGTAGGCTACACGAGAACGGAGACGTCGAGTAACCAAAACAAATGCGTTAAACAAATTCGTACACGTTATTTATCAATTTAACTCTAGAATTAAAGGATATACAACGAGAAACAACGTTTGACAACCTTTAAACAGTTTTAATAACTATCTCAAAAATTATCGCTCTGATGCAAACAACTGATGAGTTATCTACTTAAATTTGTTGAACAAAACGACTTACGTATTTTAAACATGCTAACCTTTAGCCCGGTAAGCAAATTAAAAAAAAAACGCAATATGTAGGCTACACGAGAACGGAGACGTCGAGTAACCAAAACAAACGCGTTAAACAAATTCGTACACGTTATTTATCAATTTAACTCTAGAATTAAAGGATATACAACGAGAAACAACGTTTGACAACCTTTAAACAGTTTTAATAACTATCTCAAAAATTATCGCTCTAATGCAAACAGCTGATGAGTTATCTACTTAAATATGATGAACAAAACGACTTACGTATTTTAAACATGCTAACCTTTAGCCCGGTAAGCAAATTAAAAAAAAAACGCAATATGTAGGCTACACGAGAACGGAGACGTCGAGTAACCAAAACAAATGCGTTAAACAAATTCGTACACGTTATTTATCAATTTAACTCTAGAATTAAAGGATATACAACGAGAAACAACGTTTGACAACCTTTAAACAGTTTTAATAACTATCTCAAAAATTATCGCTCTGATGCAAACAACTGATGAGTTATCTACTTAAATTTGATGAACAAAACGACTTACCTATTTTAAACATGCTAACCTTTAGCCCGGTAAGCAAATTAAAAAAAAAACGCAATATGTAGGCTACACGAGAACGGAGACGTCGAGTAACCAAAACAAATGCGTTAAACAAATTCCTACACGTTATTTATCAATTTAACTCTAGAATTAAAGGATATACAACGAGAAACAACGTTTGACAACCTTTAAACAGTTTTAATAACTATCTCAAAAATTATCGCTCTGATGCAAACAACTGATGAGTTATCTACTTAAATATGATGAACAAAACGACTTACGTATTTTAAACATGCTAACCTTTAGCCCGGTAAGCAGATTAAAAAAAAAAAAAACGCAATATGTAGGCTACACGAGAACGGAGACGTCGAGTAACCAAAACAAATGCGTTAAACAAATTCGTACACGTTATTTATCAATTTAACTCTAGAATTAAAGGATATACAACAAGAAACAACGTTTGACAACCTTTAAACAGTTTTAATAACTATCTCAAAAATTATCGCTCTGATGCAAACAACTGATGAGTTATCTACTTAAATTTGATGAACAAAACGACTTACGTTATTTTAACAAGCTAACCTTTAGCCCGGTAAGCAAATTAAAAAAAAAACGCAATATGTAGGCTACACGAGAACGGAGACGTCGAGTAACCAAAACAAATGCGTTAAACAAATTCGTACACGTTATTTATCAATTTAACTCTAGAATTAAAGGATATACAACAAGAAACAACGTTTGACAACCTTTAAACAGTTTTAATAACTATCTCAAAAATTATCGCTCTGAAGCAAACAACTGATGAGTTATCTACTTAAATTTGATGAACAAAACGACTTACGTATTTTAAATATGCTAACCTTTAGCCCGGTAAGCAAATTAAAAAAAAACGCAATATGTAGGCTACACGAGAACGGAGACGTCGAGTAACCAAAACAAATGCGTTAAACAAATTCGTACACGTTATTTATCAATTTAACTCTAGAATTAAAGGATATACAACGAGAAACAACGTTTGACAACCTTTAAACAGTTTTAATAACTATCTCAAAAATTATCGCTCTGATGCAAACAACTGATGAGTTATCTACTTAAATTTGATGAACAAAACGACTTACGTATTTTAAACATGCTAACCTTTAGCCCGGTAAGCAAATTAAAAAAAAAAACGCAATATGTAGGCTACACGAGAACGGAGACGTCGAGTAACCAAAACAAATGCGTTAAACAAATTCGTACACGTTATTTATCAATTTAACTCTAGAATTAAAGGATATACAACAAGAAACAACGTTTGACAACCTTTAAACAGTTTTAATAACTATCTCAAAAATTATCGCTCTGATGCAAACAACTGATGAGTTATCTACTTAAATTTGATGAACAAAACGACTTACGTATTTTAAACATGCTAACCTTTAGCCCGGTAAGCAAATTAAAAAAAAAACGCAATATGTAGTCTACACGAGAACGGAGACGTCGAGTAACCAAAACAAATGCGTTAAACAAATTCGTACACGTTATTTATCAATTTAACTCTAGAATTAAAGGATATACAACGAGAAACAACGTTTGACAACCTTTAAACAGTTTTAATAACTATCTCAAAAATTATCGCTCTGATGCAAACAACTGATGAGTTATCTACTCAAATTTGTTGAACAAAACGACTTACGTATTTTAAACATGCTAACCTTTAGCCCGGTAAGCAAATTAAAAAAAAAACGCAATATGTAGGCTACACGAGAACGGAGACGTCGAGTAACCAAAACAAATGCGTTAAACAAATTCCTACACGTTATTTATCAATTTAACTCTAGAATTAAAGGATATACAACGAGAAACAACGTTTGACAACCTTTAAACAGTTTTAATAACTATCTCAAAAATTATCGCTCTGATGCAAACAACTGATGAGTTATCTACTTAAATATGATGAACAAAACGACTTACGTATTTTAAACATGCTAACCTTTAGCCCGGTAAGCAGATTAAAAAAAAAAAACGCAATATGTAGGCTACACGAGAACGGGACTTCGAGTAACCAAAACAAATGCGTTAAACAAATTCCTACACGTTATTTATCAATTTAACTCTAGAATTAAAGGATATGCAACGAGAAACAACGTTTGACAACCTTTAAACAGTTTTAATAACTATCTCAAAAATTATCGCTCTGATCCAAACAACTGATGAGTTATCTACTTAAATTTGTTGAACAAAACGACTTACGTATTTTAAACATGCTAACCTTTAGCCCGGTAAGCAAATTTAAAAAAAAACGCAATATGTAAGCTACACGAGAACGGAGACGTCGAGTAACCAAAACAAATGCGTTAAACAAATTCGTACACGTTATTTATCAATTTAATTCTAGAATTAAAGGATATACAACGAGAAACAACGTTTGACAACCTTTAAACAGTTTTAATAACTATCTCAAAAATTATCGCTCTGATGCAAACAACTGATGAGTTATCTACTTAAATTTGTTGAACAAAACGACTTACGTATTTTAAACATGCTAACCTTTAGCCCGGTAAGCAAATTAAAAAAAAAACGCAATATGTAGGCTACACGAGAACGGAGACGTCGAGTAACCAAAACAAATGCGTTAAACAAATTCGAACACGTTATTTATCAATTTAACTCTAGAATTAAAGGATATACAACGAGAAACAACGTTTGACAACCTTTAAACAGTTTTAATAACTATCTCAAAAATTATCGCTCTGATGCAAACAACTGATGAGTTATCTACTTAAATATGATGAACAAAACGACTTACGTATTTTAAACATGCTAACCAACATGCTAACCTTTAGCCCGGTAAGCAAATTAAAAAAAAAACGCAATATGTAGGCTACACGAGAACGGAGACGTCGAGTAACCAAAACAAATGCGTTAAACAAATTCGTACACGTTATTTATCAATTTAACTCTAGAATTAAAGGATATACAACGAGAAACAACGTTTGACAACCTTTAAACAGTTTTAATAACTATCTCAAAAATTATCGCTCTGATGCAAACAACTGATGAGTTATCTACTTAAATTTGATGAACAAAACGACTTACGTATTTTAAACATGCTAACCTTTAGCCCGGTAAGCAAATTAAAAAAAAAACGCAATATGTAGGCTACACGAGAACGGAGACGTCGAGTAACCAAAACAAATGCGTTAAACAAATTCGTACACGTTATTTATCAATCTAACTCTAGAATTAAAGGATATACAACGAGAAACAACGTTTGACAACCTTTAAACAGTTTTAATAACTATTTCAAAAATTATCGCTCTGATGCAAACAACTGATGAGTTATCTACTTAAATATGATGAACAAAACGACTTACGTATTTTAAACATGCTAACCTTTAGCCCGGTAAGCAAATAAAAAAAAAAACGCAATATGTAGGCTACACGAGAACGGAGACGTCGAGTAACCAAAACAAATGCGTTAAACAAATTAGTACACGTTATTTATCAATTTAACTCTAGAATTAAAGGATATACAACGAGAAACAACGTTTGACAACCTTTAAACAGTTTTAATAACTATCTCAAAAATTATCGCTCTGATGCAAACAACTGATGAGTTATCTACTTAAATTTGTTGAACAAAACGACTTACGTATTTTAAACATGCTAACCTTTAGCCCGGTAAGCAAATTAAAAAAAAAACGCAATATGTAGGCTACACGAGAACGGAGACGTCGAGTAACCAAAACAAATGCGTTAAACAAATTCTTACACGTTATTTATCAATTTAACTCTAGAATTAAAGGATATACAACGAGAAACAACGTTTGACAACCTTTAAACAGTTTTAATAACTATCTCAAAAATTATCGCTCTGATGCAAACAACTGATGAGTTATCTACTTAAATATGATGAACAAAATGACTTACGTATTTTAAACATGCTAACCTTTAGCCCGGTAAGCAAATTAAAAAAAAACGCAATATGTAGGCTACACGAGAACGGAGACGTCGAGTAACCAAAACAAATGCGTTAAACAAATTCGTACACGTTATTTATCAATTTAACTCTAGAATTAAAGGATATACAACAAGAAATAACGTTTGACAACCTTTAAACAGTTTTAATAACTATCTCAAAAATTATCGCTCTGATGCAAACAACTGATGAGTTATCTACTTAAATTTGATGAACAAAACGACTTACGTATTTTAAACATGCTAACCTTTAGCCCGGTAAGCAAATTTAAAAAAAAACGCAATATGTAGGCTACACGAGAACGGAGACGTCGAGTAACCAAAACAAATGCGTTAAACAAATTCGTACACGTTATTTATCAATTTAACTCTAGAATTAAAGGATATACAACGACAAACAACGTTTGACAACCTTTAAACAGTTTTAATAACTATCTCAAAAATTATCGCTCTGATGCAAACAACTGATGAGTTATCTACTTAAATATGATGAACAAAACGACTTACGTATTTTAAACATGCTAACCTTTAGCCCGGTAAGCAAATTAAAAAAAAACGCAATATGTAGGCTACACGAGAACGGAGACGTCGAGTAACCAAAACAAATGCGTTAAAGAAATTCGTACACGTTATTTATCAATTTAATTCTAGAATTAAAGGATATACAACGAGAAACAACGTTTGACAACCTTTAAACAGTTTTAATAACTATCTCAAAAATTATCGCTCTGATGCAAACAACTGATGAGTTATCTACTTAAATATGATGAACAAAACGACTTACGTATTTTAAACATGCCAACCTTTAGCCCGGTAAGCAAATTAAAAAAAAAACGCAATATGTAGGCTACACGAGAACGGAGACGTCGAGTAACCAAAACAAACGCGTTAAACAAATTCGTACACGTTATTTATCAATTTAACTCTAGAATTAAAGGATATACAACGAGAAACAACGTTTGACAACCTTTAAACAGTTTTAATAACTATCTCAAAAATTATCGCTCTGATGCAAACAACTGATGAGTTATCTACTTAAATATGATGAACAAAACGACTTACGTATTTTGAACATGCTAACCTTTAGCCCGGTAAGCAAATTAAAAAAAAAACGCAATATGTAGGCTACACGAGAACGGAGACGTCGAGTAACCAAAACAAATGCGTTAAACAAATTCGTACACGTTATTTATCAATTTAACTCTAGAATTAAAGGATATACAACGAGAAACAACGTTTGACAACCTTTAAACAGTTTTAATAACTATCTCAAAAATTATCGCTCTGATGCAAACAACTGATGAGTTATCTACTTAAATTTGTTGAACAAAACGACTTACGTATTTTAAACATGCTAACCTTTAGCCCGGTAAGCAAATTAAAAAAAAAAACGCAATATGTAGGCTACACGAGAACGGAGACGTCGAGTAACCAAAACAAATGCGTTAAACAAATTCGTACACGTTATTTATCAATTTAACTCTAGAATTAAAGGATATACAACGAGAAACAACGTTTGACAACCTTTAAACAGTTTTAATAACTATCTCAAAAATTATCGCTCTGATGCAAACAACTGATGAGTTATCTACTTAAATATGATGAACAAAACGACTTACGTATTTTAAACATGCTAACCTTTAGCCCGGTAAGCAAATTAAAAAAAAAAACGCAATATGTAGGCTACACGAGAACGGAGACGTCGAGTAACCAAAACAAATGCGTTAAACAAATTCGTACACGTTATTTATCAATTTAACTCTAGAATTAAAGGATATACAACGAGAAACAACGTTTGACAACCTTTAAACAGTTTTAATAACTATCTCAAAAATTGTCGCTCTGATGCAAACAACTGATGAGTTATCTACTTAAATTTGATGAACAAAACGACTTACGTATTTTAAACATGCTAACCTTTAGCCCGGTAAGCAAATTAAAAAAAAAAACGCAATATGTAGGCTACACGAGAACGAAGACGTCGAGTAACCAAAACAAATGCGTTAAACAAATTCGTACACGTTATTTATCAATTTAACTCTAGAATTAAAGGATATACAACGAGAAACAACGTTTGACAACCTTTAAACAGTTTTAATAACTATCTCAAAAATTATCGCTCTGATGCAAACAACTGATGAGTTATCTACTTAAATTTGTTGAACAAAACGACTTACGTATTTTAAGCATGCTAACCTTTAGCCCGGTAAGCAAATTAAAAAAAAAACGCAATATGTAGGCTACACGAGAACGGAGACGTCGAGTAACCAAAACAAATGCGTTAAACAAATTCGAACACGTTATTTATCAATTTAACTCTAGAATTAAAGGATATACAACGAGAAACAACGTTTGACAACCTTTAAACAGTTTTAATAACTATCTCAAAAATTATCGCTCTGATGCAAACAACTGATGAGTTATCTACTTAAATATGATGAACAAAACGACTTACGTATTTTAAACATGCTAACCTTTAGCCCGGTAAGCAAATTAAAATAAAACGCAATATGTAGGCTACACGAGAACGGAGACGTCGAGTAACCAAAACAAATGCGTTAAACAAATTCGTACACGTTATTTATCAATTTAACTCTAGAATTAAAGGATATACAACGAGAAACAACGTTTGACAACCTTTAAACAGTTTTAATAACTATCTCAAAAATTGTCGCTCTGATGCAAACAACTGATGAGTTATCTACTTAAATTTGATGAACAAAACGACTTACGTATTTTAAACATGCTAACCTTTAGCCCGGTAAGCAAATTAAAAAAAAAACGCAATATGTAGGCTACACGAGAACGGAGACGTCGAGTAACCAAAACAAATGCGTTAAACAAATTCTTACACGTTATTTATCAATTTAACTCTAGAATTAAAGGATATACAACGAGAAACAACGTTTGACAACCTTTAAACAGTTTTAATAACTATCTCAAAAATTATCGCTCTGATGCAAACAACTGATGAGTTATCTACTTAAATATGATGAACAAAATGACTTACGTATTTTAAACATGCTAACCTTTAGCCCGGTAAGCAAATTAAAAAAAAAACGCAATATGTAGGCTACACGAGAACGGAGACGTCGAGTAACCAAAATAAATGCGTTAAACAAATTCGTACACGTTATTTATCAATTTAACTCTAGAATTAAAGGATATACAACAAGAAACAAAATATGACAACCTTTAAACAATTTTAATAACTATCTCAAAAATTATCGCTCTGATGCAAACAACTGATGAGTTATCTACTTAAATTTGATGAACAAAACGACTTACGTATTTTAAACATGCTAACCTTTAGCCCGGTAAGCAAATTAAAAAAAAAACGCAATATGTAGGCTACACGAGAACGGACACGTCGAGTAACCAAAACAAATGCGTTAAACAAATTCGTACACGTTATTTATCAATTTAACTCTAGAATTAAAGGATATACAACGAGAAACAACGTTTGACAACCTTTAAACAGTTTTAATAACTATCTCAAAAATTATCGCTCTGATGCAAACAACTGATGAGTTATTTACTTAAATATGATGAACAAAACGACTTACGTATTTTAAACATGCTAACCTTTAGCCCGGTAAGCAAATTAAAAAAAAAAACGCAATATGTAGGCTACACGAGAACGGAGACGTCGAGTAACCAAAATAAATGCGTTAAACAAATTCGTACACGTTATTTATCAATTTAACTCTAGAATTAAAGGATATACAACGAGAAACAACGTTTGACAACCTTTAAACAGTTTTAATAACTATCTCAAAAATTGTCGCTCCGATGCAAACAACTGATGAGTTATCTACTTAAATTTGATGAACAAAACGACTTACGTATTTTAAACATGCTAACCTTTAGCCCGGTAAGCAAATTAAAAAAAAAACGCAATATGTAGGCTACACGAGAACGGAGACGTCGAGTAACCAAAACAAATGCGTTAAACAAATTCGAACACGTTATTTATCAATTTAACTCTAGAATTAAAGGATATACAACGAGAAACAACATTTGACAACCTTTAAACAGTTTTAATAACTATCTCAAAAATTATCGCTCTGATGCAAACAACTGATGAGTTATCTACTTAAATATGATTAACAAAACGACTTACGTATTTTAAGCATGCTAACCTTTAGCCCGGTAAGCAAATTAAAAAAAAAAAACGCAATATGTAGGCTACACGAGAACGGAGACGTCGAGTAACCAAAACAAATGCGTTAAACAAATTCGTACACGTTATTTATCAATTTAACTCTAGAATTAAAGGATATACAACGAGAAACAACGTTTGACAACCTTTAACCAGTTTTAATAACTATCTCAAAAATTATCGCTCTGATGCAAACAACTGATGAGTTATCTACTTAAATTTGTTGAACAAAACGACTTACGTATTTTAAATATGCTAACCTTTAGCCCGGTAAGCAAATTAAAAAAAAAACGCAATATGTAGGCTACACGAGAACGGAGACGTCGAGTAACCAAAACAAATGCGTTAAACAAATTCGTACACGTTATTTATCAATTTAACTCTAGAATTAAAGGATATACAACGAGAAACAACGTTTGACAACCTTTAAACAGTTTTAATAACTATCTCAAAAATTATCGCTCTGATGCAAACAACTGATGAGTTATCTACTCAAATTTGTTGAACAAAACGACTTACGTATTTTAAATATGCTAACCTTTAGCCCGGTAAGCAAATTAAAAAAAAAACGCAATATGTAGGCTACACGAGAACGGAGACGTCGAGTAACCAAAACAAATGCGTTAAACAAATTCGTACACGTTATTTATCAATTTAACTCTAGAATTAAAGGATATACAACGAGAAACAACGTTTGACAACCTTTAAACAGTTTTAATAACTATCTCAAAAATTATCGCTCTGATGCAAACAACTGATGAGTTATCTACTTAAATTTGTTGAACAAAACGACTTACGTATTTTAAACATGCTAACCTTTAGCCCGGTAAGCAAATTAAAAAAAAAAAAACGCAATATGTAGGCTACACGAGAACGGAGACGTCGAGTAACCAAAACAAATGCGTTAAACAAATTCTTACACGTTATTTATCAATTTAACTCTAGAATTAAAGGATATACAACGAGAAACAACGTTTGACAACCTTTAAACAGTTTTAATAACTATCTCAAAAATTATCGCTCTGATGCAAACAACTGATGAGTTATCTACTTAAATATGATGAACAAAACGACTTACGTATTTTAAACATGCTAACCTTTAGCCCGGTAAGCAAATTAAAAAAAAAACGCAATATGTAGGCTACACGAGAACGGAGACGTCGAGTAACCAAAACAAATGCGTTAAACAAATTCGTACACGTTATTTATCAATTTAACTCTAGAATTAAAGGATATACAACAAGAAACAACGTTTGACAACCTTTAAACAGTTTTAATAACTATCTCAAAAATTATCGCTCTGATGCAAACAACTGATGAGTTATCTACTTAAATTTGATGAACAAAACGACTTACGTATTTTAAACATGCTAACCTTTAGCCCGGTAAGCAAATTAAAAAAAAAACGCAATATGTAGGCTACACGAGAACGGACACGTCGAGTAACCAAAACAAATGCGTTAAACAAATTCGTACACGTTATTTATCAATTTAACTCTAGAATTAAAGGATATACAACGAGAAACAACGTTTGACAACCTTTAAACAGTTTTAATAACTATCTCAAAAATTATCGCTCTGATGCAAACAACTGATGAGTTATCTACTTAAATATGATGAACAAAACGACTTACGTATTTTAAACATGCTAACCTTTAGCCCGGTAAGCAAATTAAAAAAAAAACGCAATATGTAGGCTACACGAGAACGGAGACGTCGAGTAACCAAAACAAATGCGTTAAACAAATTCGTACACCTTATTTATCAATTTAACTCTAGAATCAAAGGATATACAACGAGAAACAACGTTTGACAACCTTTAAACAGTTTTAATAACTATCTCAAAAATTGTCGCTCTGATGCAAACAACTGATGAGTTATCTACTTAAATTTGATGAACAAAACGACTTACGTATTTTAAACATGCTAACCTTTAGCCCGGTAAGCAAATTTAAAAAAAAACGCAATATGTAGGCTACACGAGAACGGAGACGTCGAGTAACCAAAACAAATGCGTTAAACAAATTCGTACACGTTATTTATCAATTTAACTCTAGAATTAAAGGATATACAACGAGAAACAACGTTTGACAACCTTTAAACAGTTTTAATAACTATCTCAAAAATTATCGCTCTGATGCAAACAACTGATGAGTTATCTACTTAAATATGATGAACAAAACGACTTACGTATTTTAAACATGCTAACCTTTAGCCCGGTAAGCAAATTAAAAAAAAAACGCAATATGTAGGCTACACGAGAACGGAGACGTCGAGTAACCAAAACAAATGCGTTAAAGAAATTCGTACACGTTATTTATCAATTTAATTCTAGAATTAAAGGATATACAACGAGAAACAACGTTTGACAACCTTTAAACAGTTTTAATAACTATCTCAAAAATTATCGCTCTGATGCAAACAACTGATGAGTTATCTACTTAAATATGATGAACAAAACGACTTACGTATTTTAAACATGCTAACCTTTATCCCGGTAAGCAAATTAAAAAAAAAACTCAATATGTAGGCTACACGAGAACGGAGACGTCGAGTAACCAAAACAAATGCGTTAAACAAATTCGTACACGTTATTTATCAATTTAACTCTAGAATTAAAGGATATACAACGAGAAACAACGTTTGACAACCTTTAAACAGTTTTAATAACTATCTCAAAAATTATCGCTCTGATGCAAACAACTGATGAGTTATCTACTTAAATTTGATGAACAAAACGACTTACGTATTTTAAACATGCTAACCTTTAGCCCGGTAAGCAAATTAAAAAAAAACGCAATATGTAGGCTACACGAGAACAGAGACGTCGAGTAACCAAAACAAATTCGTTAAACAAATTCGTACACGTTATTTATCAATTTAACTCTAGAATTAAAGGATATACAACGAGAAACAACGTTTGACAACCTTTAAACAGTTTTAATAACTATCTCAAAAATTGTCGCTCTGATGCAAACAACTGATGAGTTATCTACTTAAATTTGATGAACAAAACGACTTACGTATTTTAAACATGCTAACCTTTAGCCCGGTAAGCAAATTAAAAAAAAAAACGCAATATGTAGGCTACACGAGAACGGAGACGTCGAGTAACCAAAACAAATGCGTTAAACAAATTCGTACACGTTATTTATCAATTTAACTCTAGAATTAAAGGATATACAACGAGAAACAACGTTTGACAACCTTTAAACAGTTTTAATAACTATCTCAAAAATTATCGCTCTGATGCAAACAACTGATGAGTTATCTACTTAAATTTGATGAACAAAACGACTTACGTATTTTAAACATGCTAACCTTTAGCCCGGTAAGCAAATTAAAAAAAAAACGCAATATGTAGGCTACACGAGAACGGAGACGTCGAGTAACCAAAACAAATGCGTTAAACAAATTCGTACACGTTATTTATCAATCTAACTCTAGAATTAAAGGATATACAACGAGAAACAACGTTTGACAACCTTTAAACAGTTTTAATAACTATTTCAAAAATTATCGCTCTGATGCAAACAACTGATGAGTTATCTACTTAAATATGATGAACAAAACGACTTACGTATTTTAAACATGCTAACCTTTAGCCCGGTAAGCAAATTAAAAAAAAAACGCAATATGTAGGCTACACGAGAACGGAGACGTCGAGTAACCAAAACAAATGCGTTAAACAAATTCGTACACGTTATTTATCAATTTAACTCTAGAATTAAAGGATATACAACGAGAAACAACGTTTGACAACCTTTAAACAGTTTTAATAACTATCTCAAAAATTATCGCTCTGATGCAAACAACTGATGAGTTATCTACTTAAATTTGTTGAACAAAACGACTTACGTATTTTAAACATGCTAACCTTTAGCCCGGTAAGCAAATTAAAAAAAAAACGCAATATGTAGGCTACACGAGAACGGAGACGTCGAGTAACCAAAACAAATGCGTTAAACAAATTCTTACACGTTATTTATCAATTTAACTCTAGAATTAAAGGATATACAACGAGAAACAACGTTTGACAACCTTTAAACAGTTTTAATAACTATCTCAAAAATTATCGCTCTGATGCAAACAACTGATGAGTTATCTACTTAAATATGATGAACAAAATGACTTACGTATTTTAAACATGCTAACCTTTAGCCCGGTAAGCAAATTAAAAAAAAACGCAATATGTACGCTACACGAGAACGGAGACGTCGAGTAACCAAAACAAATGCGTTAAACAAATTCGTACACGTTATTTATCGATTTAACTCTAGAATTAAAGGATATACAACAAGAAACAACGTTTGACAACCTTTAAACAGTTTTAATAACTATCTCAAAAATTATCGCTCTGATGCAAACAACTGATGAGTTATCTACTTAAATTTGATGAACAAAACGACTTACGTATTTTAAACATGCTAACCTTTAGCCCGGTAAGCAAATAAAAAAAAAAACGCAATATGTAGGCTACACGAGAACGGACACGTCGAGTAACCAAAACAAATGCGTTAAACAAATTCGTACACGTTATTTATCAATTTAACTCTAGAATTAAAGGATATACAACGAGAAACAACGTTTGACAACCTTTAAACAGTTTTAATAACTATCTCAAAAATTATCGCTCTGATGCAAACAACTGATGAGTTATCTACTTAAATATGATGAACAAAACGACTTACGTATTTTAAACATGCTAACCTTTAGCCCGGTAAGCAAATTAAAAAAAAAACGCAATATGTAGGCTACACGAGAACGGAGACGTCGAGTAACCAAAACAAATGCGTTAAACAAATTCGTACACGTTATTTATCAATTTAACTCTAGAATTAAAGGATATACAACGAGAAACAACGTTTGACAACCTTTAAACAGTTTTAATAACTATCTCAAAAATTGTCGCTCTGATGCAAACAACTGATGAGTTATCTACTTAAATTTGATGAACAAAACGACTTACGTATTTTAAACATGCTAACCTTTAGCCCGGTAAGCAAATTTAAAAAAAAACGCAATATGTAGGCTACACGAGAACGGAGACGTCGAGTAACCAAAACAAATGCGTTAAACAAATTCGTACACGTTATTTATCAATTTAACTCTAGAATTAAAGGATATACAACGAGAAACAACGTTTGACAACCTTTAAACAGTTTTAATAACTATCTCAAAAATTATCGCTCTGATGCAAACAACTGATGAGTTATCTACTTAAATATGATGAACAAAACGACTTACGTATTTTAAACATGCTAACCTTTAGCCCGGTAAGCAAATTAAAAAAAAAACGCAATATGTAGGCTACACGAGAACGGAGACGTCGAGTAACCAAAACAAATGCGTTAAAGAAATTCGTACACGTTACTTATCAATTTAATTCTAGAATTAAAGGATATACAACGAGAAACAACGTTTGACAACCTTTAAACAGTTTTAATAACTATCTCAAAAATTATCGCTCTGATGCAAACAACTGATGAGTTATCTACTTAAATATGATGAACAAAACGACTTACGTATTTTAAACATGCCAACCTTTAGCCCGGTAAGCAAATTAAAAAAAAAACGCAATATGTAGGCTACACGAGAACGGAGACGTCGAGTAACCAAAACAAACGCGTTAAACAAATTCGTACACGTTATTTATCAATTTAACTCTAGAATTAAAGGATATACAACGAGAAACAACGTTTGACAACCTTTAAACAGTTTTAATAACTATCTCAAAAATTATCGCTCTGATGCAAACAACTGATGAGTTATCTACTTAAATATGATGAACAAAACGACTTACGTATTTTAAACATGCTAACCTTTAGCCCGGTAAGCAAATTAAAAAAAAAACGCAATATGTAGGCTACACGAGAACGGAGACGTCGAGTAACCAAAACAAATGCGTTAAACAAATTCGTACACGTTATTTATCAATTTAACTCTAGAATTAAAGGATATACAACGAGAAACAACGTTTGACAACCTTTAAACAGTTTTAATAACTATCTCAAAAATTATCGCTCTGATGCAAACAACTGATGAGTTATCTACTTATATTTGTTGAACAAAACGACTTACGTATTTTAAACATGCTAACCTTTAGCCCGGTAAGCAAATTAAAAAAAAAAACGCAATATGTAGGCTACACGAGAACGGAGACGTCGAGTAACCAAAACAAATGCGTTAAACAAATTCGTACACGTTATTTATCAATTTAACTCTAGAATTAAAGGATATACAACGAGAAACAACGTTTGACAACCTTTAAACAGTTTTAATAACTATCTCAAAAATTATCGCTCTGATGCAAACAACTGATGAGTTATCTACTTAAATATGATGAACAAAACGACTTACGTATTTTAAACATGCTAACCTTTAGCCCGGTAAGCAAATTAAATAAAAAAACGCAATATGTAGGCTACACGAGAACGGAGACGTCGAGTAACCAAAACAAATGCGTTAAACAAATTCGTACACGTTATTTATCAATTTAACTCTAGAATTAAAGGATATACAACGAGAAACAACGTTTGACAATCTTTAAACAGTTTTAATAACTATCTCAAAAATTGTCGCTCTGATGCAAACAACTGATGAGTTATCTACTTAAATTTGATGAACAAAACGACTTACGTATTTTAAATATGCTAACCTTTAGCCCGGTAAGCAAATTAAAAAAAAAAACGCAATATGTAGGCTACACGAGAACGGAGACGTCGAGTAACCAAAACAAATGCGTTAAACAAATTCGTACACGTTATTTATCAATTTAACTCTAGAATTAAAGGATATACAACGAGAAACAACGTTTGACAACCTTTAAACAGTTTTAATAACTATCTCAAAAATTATCGCTCTGATGCAAACAACTGATGAGTTATCTACTTAAATTTGTTGAACAAAACGACTTACGTATTTTAAGCATGCTAACCTTTAGCCCGGTAAGCAAATTAAAAAAAAAACCCAATATGTAGGCTACACGAGAACGGAGACGTCGAGTAACCAAAACGAATGCGTTAAACAAATTCGAACACGTTATTTATCAATTTAACTCTAGAATTAAAGGATATACAACGAGAAACAACGTTTGACAACCTTTAAACAGTTTTAATAACTATCTCAAAAATTATCGCTCTGATGCAAACAACTGATGAGTTATCTACTTAAATATGATGAACAAAACGACTTACGTATTTTAAACATGCTAACCTTTAGCCCGGTAAGCAAATTAAAAAAAAAACGCAATATGTAGGCTACACGAGAACGGAGACGTCGAGTAACCAAAACAAATGCGTTAAACAAATTCGTACACGTTATTTATCAATTTAACTCTAGAATTAAAGGATATACAACGAGAAACAACGTTTGACAACCTTTAAACAGTTTTAATAACTATCTCAAAAATTGTCGCTCTGATGCAAACAACTGATGAGTTATCTACTTAAATTTGATGAACAAAACGACTTACGTATTTTAAACATGCTAACCTTTAGCCCGGTAAGCAAATTAAAAAAAAAACGCAATATGTAGGCTACACGAGAACGGAGACGTCGAGTAACCAAAACAAATGCGTTAAACAAATTCGAACACGTTATTTATCAATTTAACTCTAGAATTAAAGGATATACAACGAGAAACAACGTTTGACAACCTTTAAACAGTTTTAATAACTATCTCAAAAATTATCGCTCTGATGCAAACAACTGATGAGTTATCTACTCAAATTTGTTGAACAAAACGACTTACGTATTTTAAACATGCTAACCTTTAGCCCGGTAAGCAAATTAAAAAAAAACGCAATATGTAGGCTACACGAGAACGGAGACGTCGAGTAACCAAAACAAATGCGTTAAACAAATTCCTACACGTTATTTATCAATTTAACTCTAGAATTAAAGGATATACAACGAGAAACAACGTTTGACAACCTTTAAACAGTTTTAATAACTATCTCAAAAATTATCGCTCTGATGCAAACAACTGATGAGTTATCTACTCAAATTTGTTGAACAAACCGACTTACGTATTTTAAATATGCTAACCTTTAGCCCGGTAAGCAAATTAAAAAAAAAAACGCAATATGTAGGCTACACGAGAACGGAGACGTCGAGTAACCAAAACAAATGCGTTAAACAAATTCGAACACGTTATTTATCAATTTAACTCTAGAATTAAAGGATATACAACGAGAAACAACGTTTGACAACCTTTAAACAGTTTTAATAACTATCTCAAAAATTATCGCTCTGATGCAAACAACTGATGAGTTATCTACTTAAATATGATGAACAAAACGACTTACGTATTTTAAACATGCTAACCTTTAGCCCGGTAAGCAAATTAAAAAAAAACGCAATATGTAGGCTACACGAGAACGGAGACGTCGAGTAACCAAAACAAATGCGTTAAACAAATTCGAACACGTTATTTATAAATTTAACTCTAGAATTAAAGGATATACAACGAGAAACAACGTTTGACAACCTTTAAACAGTTTTAATAACTATCTCAAAAATTATCGCTCTGATGCAAACAACTGATGAGTTATCTACTTAAATATGATGAACAAAACGACTTACGTATTTTAAACATGCTAACCTTTAGCCCGGTAAGCAAATTAAAAAAAAAACGCAATATGTAGGCTACACGAGAACGGAGACGTCGAGTAACCAAAACAAATGCGTTAAACAAATTCGTACACGTTATTTATCAATTTAACTCTAGAATTAAAGGATATACAACGAGAAACAACGTTTGACAACCTTTAAACAGTTTTAATAACTATCTCAAAAATTGTCGCTCTGATGCAAACAACTGATGAGTTATCTACTTAAATTTGATGAACAAAACGACTTACGTATTTTAAACATGCTAACCTTTAGCCCGGTAAGCAAATTTAAAAAAAAACGCAATATGTAGGCTACACGAGAACGGAGACGTCGAGTAACCAAAACAAATGCGTTAAACAAATTCGTACACGTTATTTATCAATTTAACTCTAGAATTAAAGGATATACAACGAGAAACAACGTTTGACAACCTTTAAACAGTTTTAATAACTATCTCAAAAATTATCGCTCTGATGCAAACAACTGATGAGTTATCTACTTAAATATGATGAACAAAACGACTTACGTATTTTAAACATGCTAACCTTTAGCCCGGTAAGCAAATTAAAAAAAAAACGCAATATGTAGGCTACACGAGAACGGAGACGTCGAGTAACCAAAACAAATGCGTTAAAGAAATTCGTACACGTTACTTATCAATTTAATTCTAGAATTAAAGGATATACAACGAGAAACAACGTTTGACAACCTTTAAACAGTTTTAATAACTATCTCAAAAATTATCGCTCTGATGCAAACAACTGATGAGTTATCTACTTAAATATGATGAACAAAACGACTTACGTATTTTAAACATGCCAACCTTTAGCCCGGTAAGCAAATTAAAAAAAAAACGCAATATGTAGGCTACACGAGAACGGAGACGTCGAGTAACCAAAACAAACGCGTTAAACAAATTCGTACACGTTATTTATCAATTTAACTCTAGAATTAAAGGATATACAACGAGAAACAACGTTTGACAACCTTTAAACAGTTTTAATAACTATCTCAAAAATTATCGCTCTGATGCAAACAACTGATGAGTTATCTACTTAAATATGATGAACAAAACGACTTACGTATTTTAAACATGCTAACCTTTAGCCCGGTAAGCAAATTAAAAAAAAAACGCAATATGTAGGCTACACGAGAACGGAGACGTCGAGTAACCAAAACAAATGCGTTAAACAAATTCGTACACGTTATTTATCAATTTAACTCTAGAATTAAAGGATATACAACGAGAAACAACGTTTGACAACCTTTAAACAGTTTTAATAACTATCTCAAAAATTATCGCTCTGATGCAAACAACTGATGAGTTATCTACTTAAATTTGTTGAACAAAACGACTTACGTATTTTAAACATGCTAACCTTTAGCCCGGTAAGCAAATTAAAAAAAAAAACGCAATATGTAGGCTACACGAGAACGGAGACGTCGAGTAACCAAAACAAATGCGTTAAACAAATTCGTACACGTTATTTATCAATTTAACTCTAGAATTAAAGGATATACAACGAGAAACAACGTTTGACAACCTTTAAACAGTTTTAATAACTGATGAGTTATCTACTCAAATTTGTTGAACAAACCGACTTACGTATTTTAAATATGCTAACCTTTAGCCCGGTAAGCAAATTAAAAAAAAAACGCAATATGTAGGCTACACGAGAACGGAGACGTCGAGTAACCAAAACAAATGCGTTAAACAAATTCGAACACGTTATTTATCAATTTAACTCTAGAATTAAAGGATATACAACGAGAAAAAACGTTTGACAACCTTTAAACAGTTTTAATAACTATCTCAAAAATTATCGCTCTGATGCAAACAACTGATGAGTTATCTACTTAAATATGATGAACAAAACGACTTACGTATTTTAAACATGCTAACCTTTAGCCCGGTAAGCAAATTAAAAAAAAACGCAACATGTAGGCTACACGAGAACGGAGACGTCGAGTAACCAAAACAAATGCGTTAAACAAATTCGTACACGTTATTTATCAATTTAACTCTAGAATTAAAGGATATACAACGAGAAACAACGTTTGACAACCTTTAAACAGTTTTAATAACTATCTCAAAAATTATCGCTCTGATGCAAACAACTGATGAGTTATCTACTTAAATATGATGAACAAAACGACTTACGTATTTTAAACATGCTAACCTTTAGCCCGGTAAGCAAATTAAAAAAAAACGCAATACGTAGGCTACACGAGAACGGAGACGTCGAGTAACCAAAACAAATGCGTTAAACAAATTCGTACACGTTATTTATCAATTTAATTCTAGAATTAAAGGATATACAACGAGAAACAACGTTTGACAACCTTTAAACAGTTTTAATAACTATCGCAAAAATTATCGCTCTGATGCAAACAACTGATGAGTTATCTACTCAAATTTGTTGAACAAAACGACTTACGTATTTTAAATATGCTAACCTTTAGCCCGGTAAGCAAATTAAAAAAAAAACGCAATATGTAGGCTACACGAGAACGGAGACGTCGAGTAACCAAAACAAATGCGTTAAACAAATTCGTACACGTTATTTATCAATTTAACTCTAGAATTAAAGGATATACAACGAGAAACAACGTTTGACAACCTTTAAACAGTTTTAATAACTATCTCAAAAATTATCGCTCTGATGCAAACAACTGATGAGTTATCTACTTAAATATGATGAACAAAACGACTTACGTATTTTAAACATGCTAACCTTTAGCCCGGTAAGCAAATTAAAAAAAAAACGCAATATGTAGGCTACACGAGAACGGAGACGTCGAGTAACCAAAACAAATGCGTTAAACAAATTCGTACACGTTATTTATCAATTTAACTCTAGAATTAAAGGATATACAACGAGAAACAACGTTTGACAACCTTTAAACAGTTTTAATAACTATCTCAAAAATTATCGCTCTGATGCAAACAACTGATGAGTTATCTACTTAAATATGATGAACAAAACGACTTACGTATTCTAAACATGCTAACCTTTAGCCCGGTAAGCAAATTAAAAAAAAAACGCAATATGTAGGCTACACGAGAACGGAGACGTCGAGTAACCAAAACAAATGCGTTAAACAAATTCGAACACGTTATTTATCAATTTAACTCTAGAATTAAAGGATATACAACGAGAAACAACGTTTGACAACCTTTAAACAGTTTTAATAACTATCTCAAAAATTATCGCTCTGATGCAAACAACTGATGAGTTATCTACTTAAATATGATGAACAAAACGACTTACGTATTTTAAACATGCTAACCTTTAGCCCGGTAAGCAAATTAAAAAAAACCCAATATGTAGGCTACACGAGAACGGAGACGTCGAGTAACCAAAACAAATGCGTTAAACAAATTCGTACACGTTATTTATCAATTTAACTCTAGAATTAAAGGATATACAACGAGAAACAACGTTTGACAACCTTTAAACAGTTTTAATAACTATCTCAAAAATTGTCGCTCTGATGCAAACAACTGATGAGTTATCTACTTAAATATGATGAACAAAACGACTTACGTATTTTAAACATGCTAACCTTTAGCCCGGTAAGCAAATTAAAAAAAAAACGCAATATGTAGGCTACACGAGAACGGAGACGTCGAGTAACCAAAACAAATGCGTTAAACAAATTCTTACACGTTATTTATCAATTTAACTCTAGAATTAAAGGATATACAACGAGAAACAACGTTTGACAACCTTTAAACAGTTTTAATAACTATCTCAAAAATTATCGCTCTGATGCAAACAACTGATGAGTTATCTACTTAAATTTGTTGAACAAAACGACTTACGTATTTTAAACATGCTAACCTTTAGCCCGGTAAGCAAATTAAAAAAAAAACGCAATATGTAGGCTACACGAGAACGGAGACGTCGAGTAACCAAAACAAATGCGTTAAACAAATTCTTACACGTTATTTATCAATTTAACTCTAGAATTAAAGGATATACAACGAGAAACAACGTTTGACAACCTTTAAACAGTTTTAATAACTATCTCAAAAATTATCGCTCTGATGCAAACAACTGATGAGTTATCTACTTAAATATGATGAACAAAACGACTTACGTATTTTAAACATGCTAACCTTTAGCCCGGTAAGCAAATTAAAAAAAAACGCAATATGTAGGCTACACGAGAACGGAGACGTCGAGTAACCAAAACAAATGCGTTAAACAAATTCGTACACGTTATTTATCAATTTAACTCTAGAATTAAAGGATATACAACAAGAAAAAACGTTTGACAACCTTTAAACAGTTTTAATAACTATCTCAAAAATTATCGCTCTGATGCAAACAACTGATGAGTTATCTACTTAAATTTGATGAACAAAACGACTTACGTATTTTAAACATGCTAACCTTTAGCCCGGTAAGCAAATTAAAAAAAAAAACGCAATATGTAGGCTACACGAGAACGGACATGTCGAGTAACCAAAACAAATGCGTTAAACAAATTCGTACACGTTATTTATCAATTTAACTCTAGAATTAAAGGATATACAACGAGAAACAACGTTTGACAACCTTTAAACAGTTTTAATAACTATCTCAAAAATTATCGCTCTGATGCAAACAACTGATGAGTTATCTACTTAAATATGATGAACAAAACGACTTACGTATTTTAAACATGCTAACCTTTAGCCCGGTAAGCAAATTAAAAAAAAAACGCAATATGTAGGCTACACGAGAACGGAGACGTCGAGTAACCAAAACAAATGCGTTAAACAAATTCGTACACGTTATTTATCAATTTAACTCTAGAATTAAAGGATATACAACGAGAAACAACGTTTGACAACCTTTAAACAGTTTTAATAACTATCTCAAAAATTGTCGCTCTGATGCAAACAACTGATGAGTTATCTACTTAAATTTGATGAACAAAACGACTTACGTATTTTAAACATGCTAACCTTTAGCCCGGTAAGCAAATTTAAAAAAAAACGCAATATGTAGGCTACACGAGAACGGAGACGTCGAGTAACCAAAACAAATGCGTTAAACAAATTCGTACACGTTATTTATCAATTTAACTCTAGAATTAAAGGATATACAACGAGAAACAACGTTTGACAACCTTTAAACAGTTTTAATAACTATCTCAAAAATTATCGCTCTGATGCAAACAACTGATGAATTATCTACTTAAATATGATGAACAAAACGACTTACGTATTTTAAACATGCTAACCTTTAGCCCGGTAAGCAAATTAAAAAAAAAACGCAATATGTAGGCTACACGAGAACGGAGACGTCGAGTAACCAAAACAAATGCGTTAAAGAAATTCGTACACGTTATTTATCAATTTAATTCTAGAATTAAAGGATATACAACGAGAAACAACGTTTGACAACCTTTAAACAGTTTTAATAACTATCTCAAAAATTATCGCTCTGATGCAAACAACTGATGAGTTATCTACTTAAATATGATGAACAAAACGACTTACGTATTTTAAACATGCTAACCTTTAGCCCGGTAAGCAAATTAAAAAAAAAAACGCAATATGTAGGCTACACGAGAACGGAGACGTCGAGTAACCAAAACAAATGCGTTAAACAAATTCGTACACGTTATTTATCAATTTAACTTTAGAATTAAAGGATATACAACGAGAAACAACGTTTGACAACCTTTAAACAGTTTTAATAACTATCTCAAAAATTGTCGCTCTGATGCAAACAACTGATGAGTTATCTACTTAAATTTGATGAACAAAACGACTTACGTATTTTAAACATGCTAACCTTTAGCCCGGTAAGCAAATTAAAAAAAAAAACGCAATATGTAGGCTACACGAGAACGGAGACGTCGAGTAACCAAAACAAATGCGTTAAACAAATTCGTACACGTTATTTATCAATTTAACTCTAGAATTAAAGGATATACAACGAGAAACAACGTTTGACAACCTTTAAACAGTTTTAATAACTATCTCAAAAATTGTCGCTCTGATGCAAACAACTGATGAGTTATCTACTTAAATTTGATGAACAAAACGACTTACGTATTTTAAACATGCTAACCTTTAGCCCGGTAAGCAAATTAAAAAAAAAACGCAATATGTAGGCTACACGAGAACGGAGACGTCGAGTAACCAAAACAAATGCGTTAAACAAATTCGTACACGTTATTTATCAATTTAACTCTAGAATTAAAGGATATACAACGAGAAACAACGTTTGACAACCTTTAAACAGTTTTAATAACTATCTCAAAAATTATCGCTCTGATGCAAACAACTGATGAGTTATCTACTTAAATTTGATGAACAAAACGACTTACGTATTTTAAACATGCTAACCTTTAGCCCGGTAAGCAAATTAAAAAAAAAAACGCAATATGTAGGCTACACGAGAACGGAGACGTCGAGTAACCAAAACAAATGCGTTAAACAAATTCGTACACGTTATTTATCAATCTAACTCTAGATTTAAAGGATATACAACGAGAAACAACGTTTGACAACCTTTAAACAGTTTTAATAACTATTTCAAAAATTATCGCTCTGATGCAAACAACTGATGAGTTATCTACTTAAATATGATGAACAAAACGACTTACGTATTTTAAACATGCTAACCTTTAGCCCGGTAAGCAAATTAAAAAAAAAACGCAATATGTAGGCTACACGAGAACGGAGACGTCGAGTAACCAAAACAAATGCGTTAAACAAATTCGTACACGTTATTTATCAATTTAACTCTAGAATTAAAGGATATACAACGAGAAACAACGTTTGACAACCTTTAAACAGTTTTAATAACTATCTCAAAAATTATCGCTCTGATGCAAACAACTGATGAGTTATCTACTTAAATTTGTTGAACAAAACGACTTACGTATTTTAAACATGCTAACCTTTAGCCCGGTAAGCAAATTAAAAAAAAAACGCAATATGTAGGCTACACGAGAACGGAGACGTCGAGTAACCAAAACAAATGCGTTAAACAAATTCTTACACGTTATTTATCAATTTAACTCTAGAATTAAAGGATATACAACGAGAAACAACGTTTGACAACCTTTAAACAGTTTTAATAACTATCTCAAAAATTATCGCTCTGATGCAAACAACTGATGAGTTATCTACTTAAATATGATGAACAAAATGACTTACGTATTTTAAACATGCTAACCTTTAGCCCGGTAAGCAAATTAAAAAAAAAACGCAATATGTAGGCTACACGAGAACGGAGACGTCGAGTAACCAAAACAAATGCGTTAAACAAATTCGTACACGTTATTTATCAATTTAACTCTAGAATTAAAGGATATACAACAAGAAACAACGTTTGACAACCTTTAAACAGTTTTAATAACTATCTCAAAAATTATCGCTCTGATGCAAACAACTGATGAGTTATCTACTTAAATTTGATGAACAAAACGACTTACGTATTTTAAACATGCTAACCTTTAGCCCGGTAAGCAAATTAAAAAAAAAACGCAATATGTAGGCTACACGAGAACGGACACGTCGAGTAACCAAAACAAATGCGTTAAACAAATTCGTACACGTTATTTATCAATTTAACTCTAGAATTAAAGGATATACAACGAGAAACAACGTTTGACAACCTTTAAACAGTTTTAATAACTATCTCAAAAATTATCGCTCTGATGCAAACAACTGATGAGTTATCTACTTAAATATGATGAACAAAACGACTTACGTATTTTAAACATGCTAACCTTTAGCCCGGTAAGCAAATTAAAAAAAAACGCAATATGTAGGCTACACGAGAACGGAGACGTCGAGTAACCAAAACAAATGCGTTAAACAAATTCGAACACGTTATTTATCAATTTAACTCTAGAATTAAAGGATATACAACGAGAAACAACGTTTGACAACCTTTAAACAGTTTTAATAACTATCTCAAAAATTATCGCTCTGATGCAAACAACTGATGAGTTATCTACTTAAGTATGATGAACAAAACGACTTACGTATTTTAAACATGCTAACCTTTAGCCCGGTAAGCAAATTAAAAAAAAAACCCAATATGTAGGCTACACGAGAACGGAGACGTCGAGTAACCAAAACAAATGCGTTAAACAAATTCGTACACGTTATTTATCAATTTAACTCTAGAATTAAAGGATATACAACGAGAAACAACGTTTGACAACCTTTAAACAGTTTTAATAACTATCTCAAAAATTGTCGCTCTGATGCAAACAACTGATGAGTTATCTACTTAAATTTGATGAACAAAACGACTTACGTATTTTAAACATGCTAACCTTTAGCCCGGTAAGCAAATTAAAAAAAAAACGCAATATGTAGGCTACACGAGAACGGAGACGTCGAGTAACCAAAACAAACGCGTTAAACAAATTCGTACACGTTATTTATCAATTTAACTCTAGAATTAAAGGATATACAACGAGAAACAACGTTTGACAACCTTTAAACAGTTTTAATAACTATCTCAAAAATTATCGCTCTGATGCAAACAACTGATGAGTTATCTACTTAAATATGATGAACAAAACGACTTACGTATTTTAAACATGCTAACCTTTAGCCCGGTAAGCAAATTAAAAAAAAAACGCAATATGTAGGCTACACGAGAACGGAGACGTCGAGTAACCAAAACAAATGCGTTAAACAAATTCGTACACGTTATTTATCAATTTAATTCTAGAATTAAAGGATATACAACGAGAAACAACGTTTGACAACCTTTAAACAGTTTTAATAACTATCTCAAAAATTGTCGCTCTGATGCAAACAACTGATGAGTTATCTACTTAAATTTGATGAACAAAACGACTTACGTATTTTAAACATGCTAACCTTTAGCCCGGTAAGCAAATTAAAAAAAAAAACGCAATATGTAGGCTACACGAGAACGGAGACGTCGAGTAACCAAAACAAACGCGTTAAACAAATTCGTACACGTTATTTATCAATTTAACTCTAGAATTAAAGGATATACAACGAGAAACAACGTTTGACAACCTTTAAACAGTTTTAATAACTATCTCAAAAATTATCGCTCTGATGCAAACAACTGATGAGTTATCTACTTAAATATGATGAACAAAACGACTTACGTATTTTAAACATGCTAACCTTTAGCCCGGTAAGCAAATTAAAAAAAAAACGCAATATGTAGGCTACACGAGAACGGAGACGTCGAGTAACCAAAACAAATGCGTTAAACAAATTCGTACACGTTATTTATCAATCTAACTCTAGAATTAAAGGATATACAACGAGAAACAACGTTTGACAACCTTTAAACAGTTTTAATAACTATCTCAAAAATTATCGCTCTGATGCAAACAACTGATGAGTTATCTACTTAAATATGATGAACAAAACGACTTACGTATTTTAAACATGCTAACCTTTAGCCCGGTAAGCAAATTAAAAAAAAAACGCAATATGTAGGCTACACGAGAACGGAGACGTCGAGTAACCAAAACAAATGCGTTAAACAAATTCGTACACGTTATTTATCAATTTAACTCTAGAATTAAAGGATATACAACGAGAAACAACGTTTGACAACCTTTAAACAGTTTTAATAACTATCTCAAAAATTATCGCTCTGATGCAAACAACTGATGAGTTATCTACTTAAATTTGTTGAACAAAACGACTTACGTATTTTAAACATGCTAACCTTTAGCCCGGTAAGCAAATTAAAAAAAAAACGCAATATGTAGGCTACACGAGAACGGAGACGTCGAGTAACCAAAACAAATGCGTTAAACAAATTCTTACACGTTATTTATCAATTTAACTCTAGAATTAAAGGATATACAACGAGAAACAACGTTTGACAACCTTTAAACAGTTTTAATAACTATCTCAAAAATTATCGCTCTGATGCAAACAACTGATGAGTTATCTACTTAAATATGATGAACAAAACGACTTACGTATTTTAAACATGCTAACCTTTAGCCCGGTAAGCAAATTAAAAAAAAACGCAATATGTAGGCTACACGAGAACGGAGACGTCGAGTAACCAAAACAAATGCGTTAAACAAATTCGTACACGTTATTTATCAATTTAACTCTAGAATTAAAGGATATACAACAAGAAACAACGTTTGACAACCTTTAAACAGTTTTAATAACTATCTCAAAAATTATCGCTCTGATGCAAACAACTGATGAGTTATCTACTTAAATTTGATGAACAAAACGACTTACGTATTTTAAACATGCTAACCTTTAGCCCGGTAAGCAAATTAAAAAAAAAACGCAATATGTAGGCTACACGAGAACGGACATGTCGAGTAACCAAAACAAATGCGTTAAACAAATTCGTACACGTTATTTATCAATTTAACTCTAGAATTAAAGGATATACAACGAGAAACAACGTTTGACAACCTTTAAACAGTTTTAATAACTATCTCAAAAATTATCGCTCTGATGCAAACAACTGATGAGTTATCTACTTAAATATGATGAACAAAACGACTTACGTATTTTAAACATGCTAACCTTTAGCCCGGTAAGCAAATTAAAAAAAAAACGCAATATGTAGGCTACACGAGAACGGAGACGTCGAGTAACCAAAACAAATGCGTTAAACAAATTCGTACACGTTATTTATCAATTTAACTCTAGAATTAAAGGATATACAACGAGAAACAACGTTTGACAACCTTTAAACAGTTTTAATAACTATCTCAAAAATTGTCGCTCTGATGCAAACAACTGATGAGTTATCTACTTAAATTTGATGAACAAAACGACTTACGTATTTTAAACATGCTAACCTTTAGCCCGGTAAGCAAATTTAAAAAAAAACGCAATATGTAGGCTACACGAGAACGGAGACGTCGAGTAACCAAAACAAATGCGTTAAACAAATTCGTACACGTTATTTATCAATTTAACTCTAGAATTAAAGGATATACAACGAGAAACAACGTTTGACAACCTTTAAACAGTTTTAATAACTATCTCAAAAATTATCGCTCTGATGCAAACAACTGATGAGTTATCTACTTAAATATGATGAACAAAACGACTTACGTATTTTAAACATGCTAACCTTTAGCCCGGTAAGCAAATTAAAAAAAAAAACGCAATATGTAGGCTACACGAGAACGGAGACGTCGAGTAACCAAAACAAATGCGTTAAAGAAATTCGTACACGTTATTTATCAATTTAATTCTAGAATTAAAGGATATACAACGAGAAACAACGTTTGACAACCTTTAAACAGTTTTAATAACTATCTCAAAAATTATCGCTCTGATGCAAACAACTGATGAGTTATCTACTTAAATATGATGAACAAAACGACTTACGTATTTTAAACATGCTAACCTTTAGCCCGGTAAGCAAATTAAAAAAAAAACGCAATATGTAGGCTACACGAGAACGGGACGTCGAGTAACCAAAACAAATGCGTTAAACAAATTCGTACACGTTATTTATCAATTTAACTCTAGAATTAAAGGATATACAACGAGAAACAACGTTTGACAACCTTTAAACAGTTTTAATAACTATCTCAAAAATTGTCGCTCTGATGCAAACAACTGATGAGTTATCTACTTAAATTTGATGAACAAAACGACTTACGTATTTTAAACATGCTAACCTTTAGCCCGGTAAGCAAATTAAAAAAAAAAACGCAATATGTAGGCTACACGAGAACGGAGACGTCGAGTAACCAAAACAAATGCGTTAAACAAATTCGTACACGTTATTTATCAATTTAACTCTAGAATTAAAGGATATACAACGAGAAACAACGTTTGACAACCTTTAAACAGTTTTAATAACTATCTCAAAAATTGTCGCTCTGATGCAAACAACTGATGAGTTATCTACTTAAATTTGATGAACAAAACGACTTACGTATTTTAAACATGCTAACCTTTAGCCCGGTAAGCAAATTAAAAAAAAAACGCAATATGTAGGCTACACGAGAACGGAGACGTCGAGTAACCAAAACAAATGCGTTAAACAAATTCGTACACGTTATTTATCAATTTAACTCTAGAATTAAAGGATATACAACGAGAAACAACGTTTGACAACCTTTAAACAGTTTTAATAACTATCTCAAAAATTATCGCTCTGATGCAAACAACTGATGAGTTATCTACTTAAATTTGATGAACAAAACGACTTACGTATTTTAAACATGCTAACCTTTAGCCCGGTAAGCAAATTAAAAAAAAAAACGCAATATGTAGGCTACACGAGAACGGAGACGTCGAGTAACCAAAACAAATGCGTTAAACAAATTCGTACACGTTATTTATCAATCTAACTCTAGATTTAAAGGATATACAACGAGAAACAACGTTTGACAACCTTTAAACAGTTTTAATAACTATTTCAAAAGTTATCGCTCTGATGCAAACAACTGATGAGTTATCTACTTAAATATGATGAACAAAACGACTTACGTATTTTAAACATGCTAACCTTTAGCCCGGTAAGCAAATTAAAAAAAAAACGCAATATGTAGGCTACACGAGAACGGAGACGTCGAGTAACCAAAACAAATGCGTTAAACAAATTCGTACACGTTATTTATCAATTTAACTCTAGAATTAAAGGATATACAACGAGAAACAACGTTTGACAACCTTTAAACAGTTTTAATAACTATCTCAAAAATTATCGCTCTGATGCAAACAACTGATGAGTTATCTACTTAAATATGATGAACAAAATGACTTACGTATTTTAAACATGCTAACCTTTAGCCCGGTAAGCAAATTAAAAAAAAACGCAATATGTAGGCTACACGAGAACGGAGACGTCGAGTAACCAAAACAAATGCGTTAAACAAATTCGTACACGTTATTTATCAATTTAACTCTAGAATTAAAGGATATACAACAAGAAACAACGTTTGACAACCTTTAAACAGTTTTAATAACTATCTCAAAAATTATCGCTCTGATGCAAACAACTGATGAGTTATCTACTTAAATTTGATGAACAAAACGACTTACGTATTTTAAACATGCTAACCTTTAGCCCGGTAAGCAAATTAAAAAAAAAACGCAATATGTAGGCTACACGAGAACGGACACGTCGAGTAACCAAAACAAATGCGTTAAACAAATTCGTACACGTTATTTATCAATTTAACTCTAGAATTAAAGGATATACAACGAGAAACAACGTTTGACAACCTTTAAACAGTTTTAATAACTATCTCAAAAATTATCGCTCTGATGCAAACAACTGATGAGTTATCTACTTAAATATGATGAACAAAACGACTTACGTATTTTAAACATGCTAACCTTTAGCCCGGTAAGCAAATTAAAAAAAAAACGCAATATGTAGGCTACACGAGAACGGAGACGTCGAGTAACCAAAACAAATGCGTTAAACAAATTCGTACACGTTATTTATCAATTTAACTCTAGAATTAAAGGATATACAACGAGAAACAACGTTTGACAACCTTTAAACAGTTTTAATAACTATCTCAAAAATTGTCGCTCTGATGCAAACAACTGATGAGTTATCTACTTAAATTTGATGAACAAAACGACTTACGTATTTTACACATGCTAACCTTTAGCCCGGTAAGCAAATTTAAAAAAAAACGCAATATGTAGGCTACACGAGAACGGAGACGTCGAGTAACCAAAACAAATGCGTTAAACAAATTCGTACACGTTATTTATCAATTTAACTCTAGAATTAAAGGATATACAACGAGAAACAACGTTTGACAACCTTTAAACAGTTTTAATAACTATCTCAAAAATTATCGCTCTGATGCAAACAACTGATGAGTTATCTACTTAAATATGATGAACAAAACGACTTACGTATTTTAAACATGCTAACCTTTAGCCCGGTAAGCAAATTAAAAAAAAAACGCAATATGTAGGCTACACGAGAACGGAGACGTCGAGTAACCAAAACAAATGCGTTAAAGAAATTCGTACACGTTATTTATCAATTTAATTCTAGAATTAAAGGATATACAACGAGAAACAACGTTTGACAACCTTTAAACAGTTTTAATAACTATCTCAAAAATTATCGCTCTGATGCAAACAACTGATGAGTTATCTACTTAAATATGATGAACAAAACGACTTACGTATTTTAAACATGCTAACCTTTAGCCCGGTAAGCAAATTAAAAAAAAAAAACGCAATATGTAGGCTACACGAGAACGGAGACGTCGAGTAACCAAAACAAACGCGTTAAACAAATTCGTACACGTTATTTATCAATTTAACTCTAGAATTAAAGGATATACAACGAGAAACAACGTTTGACAACCTTTAAACAGTTTTAATAACTATCTCAAAAATTATCGCTCTGATGCAAACAACTGATGAGTTATCTACTTAAATATGATGAACAAAACGACTTACGTATTTTAAACATGCTAACCTTTAGCCCGGTAAGCAAATTAAAAAAAAAACGCAATATGTAGGCTACACGAGAACGGAGACGTCGAGTAACCAAAACAAATGCGTTAAACAAATTCGTACACGTTATTTATCAATTTAACTCTAGAATTAAAGGATATACAACGAGAAACAACGTTTGACAACCTTTAAACAGTTTTAATAACTATCTCAAAAATTATCGCTCTGATGCAAACAACTGATGAGTTATCTACTTAAATTTGTTGAACAAAACGACTTACGTATTTTAAACATGCTAACCTTTAGCCCGGTAAGCAAATTAAAAAAAAAAACGCAATATGTAGGCTACACGAGAACGGAGACGTCGAGTAACCAAAACAAATGCGTTAAACAAATTCGTACACGTTATTTATCAATTTAACTCTAGAATTAAAGGATATACAACGAGAAACAACGTTTGACAACCTTTAAACAGTTTTAATAACTATCTCAAAAATTATCGCTCTGATGCAAACAACTGATGAGTTATCTACTTAAATATGATGAACAAAACGACTTACGTATTTTAAACATGCTAACCTTTAGCCCGGTAAGCAAATTAAAAAAAAAAACGCAATATGTAGGCTACACGAGAACGGAGACGTCGAGTAACCAAAACAAATGCGTTAAACAAATTCGTACACGTTATTTATCAATTTAACTCTAGAATTAAAGGATATACAACGAGAAACAACGTTTGACAACCTTTAAACAGTTTTAATAACTATCTCAAAAATTGTCGCTCTGATGCAAACAACTGATGAGTTATCTACTTAAATTTGATGAACAAAACGACTTACGTATTTTAAACATGCTAACCTTTAGCCCGGTAAGCAAATTAAAAAAAAAACGCAATATGTAGGCTACACGAGAACGGAGACGTCGAGTAACCAAAACAAATGCGTTAAACAAATTCGTACACGATATTTATCAATTTAACTCTAGAATTAAAGGATATACAACGAGAAACAACGTTTGACAACCTTTAAACAGTTTTAATAACTATCTCAAAAATTATCGCTCTGATGCAAACAACTGATGAGTTATCTACTTAAATTTGTTGAACAAAACGACTTACGTATTTTAAGCATGCTAACCTTTAGCCCGGTAAGCAAATTAAAAAAAAAACGCAATATGTAGGCTACACGAGAACGGAGACGTCGAGTAACCAAAACAAATGCGTTAAACAAATTCGAACACGTTATTTATCAATTTAACTCTAGAATTAAAGGATATACAACTAGAAACAACGTTTGACAACCTTTAAACAGTTTTAATAACTATCTCAAAAATTATCGCTCTGATGCAAACAACTGATGAGTTATCTACTTAAATATGATGAACAAAACGACTTACGTATTTTAAACATGCTAACCTTTAGCCCGGTAAGCAAATTAAAAAAAAAACGCAATATGTAGGCTACACGAGAACGGAGACGTCGAGTAACCAAAACAAATGCGTTAAACAAATTCGTACACGTTATTTATCAATTTAATTCTAGAATTAAAGGATATACAACGAGAAACAACGTTTGACAACCTTTAAACAGTTTTAATAACTATCTCAAAAATTATCGCTCTGATGCAAACAACTGATGAGTTATCTACTTAAATATGATGAACAAAACGACTTACGTATTTTAAACATGCTAACCTTTAGTCCGGTAAGCAAATTAAAAAAAAACGCAATATGTAGGCTACACGAGAACGGAGACGTCGAGTAACCAAAACAAATGCGTTAAACAAATTCGTACACGTTATTTATCAATTTAACTCTAGAATTAAAGGATATACAACGAGAAACAACGTTTGACAACCTTTAAACAGTTTTAATAACTATCTCAAAAATTGTCGCTCTGATGCAAACAACTGATGAGTTATCTACTTAAATTTGATGAACAAAACGACTTACGTATTTTAAACATGCTAACCTTTAGCCCGGTAAGCAAATTAAAAAAAAAACGCAATATGTAGGCTACACGAGAACGGAGACGTCGAGTAACCAAAACAAATGCGTTAAACAAATTCGTACACGTTATTTATCAATTTAACTCTAGAATTAAAGGATATACAACGAGAAACAACGTTTGACAACCTTTAAACAGTTTTAATAACTATCTCAAAAATTTTCGCTCTGATGCAAGCAACTGATGAGTTATCTACTTAAATTTGATGAACAAAACGACTTACGTATTTTAAACATGCTAACCTTTAGCCCGGTAAGCAAATTAAAAAAAAAAAACGCAATATGTAGGCTACACGAGAACGGAGACGTCGAGTAACCAAAACAAACGCGTTAAACAAATTCGTACACGTTATTTATCAATTTAACTCTAGAATTAAAGGATATACAACGAGAAACAACGTTTGACAACCTTTAAACAGTTTTAATAACTATCTCAAAAATTATCGCTCTGATGCAAACAACTGATGAGTTATCTACTTAAATTTGATGAACAAAACGACCTACGTATTTTAAACATGCTAACCTTTAGCCCGGTAAGCAAATTAAAAAAAAAAACGCAATATGTAGGCTACACGAGAACGGAGACGTCGAGTAACCAAAACAAATGCGTTAAACAAATTCGTACACGTTATTTATCAATTTAACTCTAGAATTAAAGGATATACAACGAGAAACAACGTTTGACAACCTTTAAACAGTTTTATTAACTATCTCAAAAATTATCGCTCTGATGCAAACAACTGATGAGTTATCTACTTAAATATGATGAACAAAACGACTTACGTATTTTAAGCATGCTAACCTTTAGCCCGGTAAGCAAATTAAAAAAAAAAACGCAATATGTAGGCTACACGAGAACGGAGACGTCGAGTAACCAAAACAAATGCGTTAAACAAATTCGTACACGTTATTTATCAATTTAACTCTAGAATTAAAGGATATACAACGAGAAACAACGTTTGACAACCTTTAAACAGTTTTAATAACTATCTCAAAAATTATCGCTCTGATGCAAACAACTGATGAGTTATCTACTTAAATTTGATGAACAAAACGACTTACGTATTTCAAACATGCTAACCTTTAGCCCGGTAAGCAAATTAAAAAAAAAAACGCAATATGTAGGCTACACGAGAACAGAGACGTCGAGTAACCAAAACAAATGCGTTAAACAAATTCGTACACGTTATTTATCAATTTACCTCTATAATTAAAGGATATACAACGAGAAACAACGTTTGACAACCTTTAAACAGTTTTAATAACTATCTCAAAAATTATCGCTCTGATGCAAACAACTGATGAGTTATCTACTTAAATATGATGAACAAAACGACTTACGTATTTTAAACATGCTAACCTTTAGCCCGGTAAACAAATTAAAAAAAAACGCAATATGTAGGCTACACGAGAACGGAGACATCGAGTAACCAAAACAAATGCGTTAAACAAATTCGTACACGTTATTTATCAATTTAACTCTAGAATTAAAGGATATGCAACGAGAAACAACGTTTGACAACCTTTAAACAGTTTTAATAACTATCTCAAAAATTGTCGCTCTGATGCAAACAACTGATGAGTTATCTACTTAAATTTGATGAACAAAACGACTTACGTATTTTAAACATGCTAACCTTTAGCCCGGTAAGCAAATTAAAAAAAAAACGCAATATGTAGGCTACACGAGAACGGAGACGTCGAGTAACCAAAACAAATGCGTTAAACAAATTCGTACACGTTATTTATCAATTTAACTCTAGAATTAAAGGATATACAACGAGAAACAACGTTTGACAACCTTTAAACAGTTTTAATAACTATCTCAAAAATTATCCCTCTGATGCAAACAACTGATGAGTTATCTACTTAAATATGATGAACAAAACGACTTACGTATTTTAAGCATGCTAACCTTTAGCCCGGTAAGCAAATTAAAAAAAAACGCAATATGTAGGCTACACGAGAACGGAGACGTCGAGTAACCAAAACAAATGCGTTAAACAAATTCGTACACGTTATTTATCAATTTAACTCTAGAATTAAAGGATATACAACGAGAAACAACGTTTGACAACCTTTAAACAGTTTTAATAACTATCTCAAAAATTATCGCTCTGATGCAAACAACTGATGAGTTATCTACTTAAATATGATAAACAAAACGACTTACGTATTTTAAGCATGCTAACCTTTAGCCCGGTAAGCAAATTAAAAAAAAAAACGCAATATGTAAGCTACACGAGAACGGAGACGTCGAGTAACCAAAACAAATGCGTTAAACAAATTCGTACACGTTATTTATCAATTTAACTCTAGAATTAAAGGATATACAACGAGAAACAACGTTTGACAACCTTTAAACAGTTTTAATAACTATCTCAAAAATTATCGCTCTGATGCAAACAACTGATGAGTTATCTACTTAAATATGATGAACAAAACGACTTACGTATTTTAAGCATGCTAACCCTTAGCCCGGTAAGCAAATTAAAAAAAAAAACGCAATATGTAGGCTACACGAGAACGGAGACGTCGAGTAACCAAAACAAACGCGTTAAACAAATTCGTACACGTTATTTATCAATTTAACTCTAGAATTAAAGGATATACAACGAGAAACAACGTTTGACAACCTTTAAACAGTTTTAATAACTATCTCAAAAATTATCGCTCTGATGCAAACAACTGATGAGTTATCTACTTAAATATGATAAACAAAACGACTTACGTATTTTAAGCATGCTAACCTTTAGCCCGGTAAGCAAATTAAAAAAAAAACGCAATATGTAGGCTACACGAGAACGGAGACGTCGAGTAACCAAAACAAATGCGTTAAACAAATTCGAACACGCTATTTATCAATTTAACTCTAGAATTAAAGGATATACAACGAGAAACAACGTTTGACAACCTTTAAACAGTTTTAATAACTATCTCAAAAATTATCGCTCTGATGCAAACAACTGATGAGTTATCTACTTAAATTTGATGAACAAAACGACTTACGTATTTTAAACATGCTAACCTTTAGCCCGGTAAGCAATTTAAAAAAAAAACGCAATATGTAGGCTACACGAGAACGGAGACGTCGAGTAACCAAAACAAATGCGTTAAACAAATTCGTACACGTTATTTATCAATTTAACTCTAGAATTAAAGGATATACAACGAGAAACAACGTTTGACAACCTTTAAACAGTTTTAATAACTATCTCAAAAATTATCGCTCTGATGCAAACAACTGATGAGTTATCTACTTAAATTTGATGAACAAAAGGACTTACGTATTTTAAACATGCTAACCTTTAGCCCGGTAAGCAGATTAAAAAAAAAAAAACGCAATATGTAGGCTACACGAGAACGGAGACGTCGAGTAACCAAAACAAATGCGTTAAACAAATTCGTACACGTTATTTATCAATTTAACTCTAGAATTAAAGGATATACAACGAGAAACAACGTTTGACAACCTTTAAACAGTTTTAATAACTATCTCAAAAATTATCGCTCTGATGCAAACAACTGATGAGTTATCTACTTAAATATGATGAACAAAACGACTTACGTATTTTGAACATGCTAACCTTTAGCCCGGTAAGCAAATTAAAAAAAAAACGCAATATGTAGGCTACACGAGAACGGAGACGTCGAGTAACCAAAACAAATGCGTTAAACAAATTCGTACACGTTATTTATCAATTTAACTCTAGAATTAAAGGATATACAACGAGAAACAACGTTTGACAACCTTTAAACAGTTTTAATAACTATCTCAAAAATTATCGCTCTGATGCAAACAACTGATGAGTTACCTACTTAAATTTGATGAACAAAACGACTTACGTATTTTAAACATGCTAACCTTTAGCCCGGTAAGAAAATTAAAAAAAAAACGCAATATGTAGGCTACACGAGAACGGAGACGTCGAGTAACCAAAACAAATGCGTTAAACAAATTCGAACACGTTATTTATCAATTTAACTCTAGAATTAAAGGATATACAACGAGAAAAAACGTTTGACAACCTTTAAACAATTTTAATAACTATCTCAAAAATTATCGCTCTGATGCAAACAACTGATGAGTTATCTACTTAAATATGATAAACAAAACGACTTACGTATTTTAAGCATGCTAACCTTTAGCCCGGTAAGCAAATTAAAAAAAAAACGCAATATGTAGGCTACACGAGAACGGAGACGGCGAGTAACCAAAACAAATGCGTTAAACAAATTCGAACACGTTATTTATCAATTTAACTCTAGAATTAAAGGATATACAACGAGAAACAACGTTTGACAACCTTTAAACAGTTTTAATAACTATCTAAAAATTATCGCTCTGATGCAAACAACTGATGAGTTATCTACTTAAATATGATGAACAAAACGACTTACGTATTTTAAGCATGCTAACCTTTAGCCCGGTAAGCAAATTAAAAAAAAAACGCAATATGTAGGCTACACGAGAACGGAGACGTCGTGTAACCAAAACAAACGCGTTAAACAAATTCGAACACGTTATTTATCAATTTAACTCTAGAATTAAAGGATATACAACGAGAAACAACGTTTGACAACCTTTAAACAGTTTTAATAACTATCTCAAAAATTATCGCTCTGATGCAAACAACTGCTGAGTTATCTACTCAAATTTGATGAACAAAACGACTTACGTATTTTAAACATGCTAACCTTTAGCACGGTAAGCAATTTAAAAAAAAACGCAATATGTAGGCTACACGAGAACGGAGACGTCGAGTAACCAAAACAAATGCGTTAAACAAATTCGTACACGTTATTTATCAATTTAACTCTAGAATTAAAGGATATACAACGAGAAACAACGTTTGACAACCTTTAAACAGTTTTAATAACTATCTCAAAAATTATCGCTCTGATGCAAACAACTGATGAGTTATCTACTTAAATTTGATGAACAAAACGACTTACGTATTTTAAACATGCTAACCTTTAGCCCGGTAAGCAATTTAAAAAAAAAAACGCAATATGTAGGCTACACGAGAACGGAGACGTCGAGTAACCAAAACAAATGCGTTAAACAAATTCGTACACGTTATTTATCAATTTAACTCTAGAATTAAAGGATATACAACAAGAAACAACGTTTGACAACCTTTAAACAGTTTTAATAACTATCTCAAAAATTGTCGCTCTGATGCAAACAACTGATGAGTTACCTACTTAAATTTGATGAACAAAACGACTTACGTATTTTAAACATGCTAGCCTTTAGCCCGGTAAGCAAATTAAAAAAAAAACGCAATATGTAGGCTACACGAGAACGGAGACGTCGAGTAACCAAAACAAATGCGTTAAACAAATTCGAACACGTTATTTATCAATTTAACTCTAGAATTAAAGGATATACAACGAGAAACAACGTTTGACAACCTTTAAACAGTTTTAATAACTATCTCAAAAATTATCGCTCTGATGCAAACAACTGATGAGTTATCTATTTAAATTTGTTGAACAAAACGATTTACATATTTTAAGCATGCTAACCTTTAGCCCGGTAAGCAAATTAAAAAAAAAACGCAATATGTAGGCTACACGAGAACGGAGACGTCGAGTAACCAAAACAAATGCGTTAAACAAATTCGTACACGTTATTTATCAATTTAACTCTAGAATTAAAGGATATACAACGAGAAACAACGTTTGACAACCTTTAAACAGTTTTAATAACTATCTCAAAAATTATCGCTCTGATGCAAACAACTGATGAGTTATCTACTTAAATTTGTTGAACAAAACGACTTACGTATTTTAAACATGCTAACCTTTAGCCCGGTAAGCAAATTAAAAAAAAAAACGCAATATGTAGGCTACACGAGAACGGAGACGTCGAGTAACCAAAACAAACGCGTTAAACAAATTCGTACACGTTATTTATCAATTTAACTCTAGAATTAAAGGATATACAACGAGAAACAACGTTTGACAACCTTTAAACAGTTTTAATAACTATCTCAAAAATTATCGCTCTGATGCAAACAACTGATAAGTTATCTACTTAAATATGATAAACAAAACGACTTACGTATTTTAAGCATGCTAACCTTTAGCCCGGTAAGCAAATTAAAAAAAAAACGCAATATGTAGGCTACACGAGAACGGAGACGTCGAGTAACCAAAACAAATGCGTTAAACAAATTCGAACACGTTATTTATCAATTTAACTCTAGAATTAAAGGATATACAATGAGAAACAACGTTTGACAACCTTTAAACAGTTTTAATAACTATCTCAAAAATTATCGCTCTGATGCAAACAACTGATGAGTTATCTACTTAAATTTGATGAACAAAACGACTTACGTATTTTAAACATGCTAACCTTTAGCCCGGTAAGCAAATTAAAAAAAAAAACGCAATATGTAGGCTACACGAGAACGGAGACGTCGAGTAACCAAAACAAATGCGTTAAACAAATTCGTACACGTTATTTATCAATTTAACTCTAGAATTAAAGGATATACAACGAGAAACAACGTTTGACAACCTTTAAACAGTTTTAATAACTATCTCAAAAATTATCGCTCTGATGCAAACAACTGATGAGTTATCTACTTAAATATGATGAACAAAACGACTTAAGTATTTTAAACATGCTAACCTTTAGCCCGGTAAGCAAATTAAAAAAAAAAACGCAATATGTAGGCTACACGAGAACGGAGACGTCGAGTAACCAAAACAAATGCGTTAAACAAATTCGTACACGTTATTTATCAATTTAACTCTAGAATTAAAGGATATACAACGAGAAACAACGTTTGACAACTTTTAAACAGTTTTAATAACTATCTCAAAAATTATCGCTCTGATGCAAACAACTGATGAGTTATCTACTTAAATATGATGAACAAAACGACTTACGTATTTTAAACATGCTAACCTTTAGCCCGGTAAGCAAATTAAAAAAAAAAACGCAATATGTAGGCTACACGAGAACGGAGACGTCGAGTAACCAAAACAAATGCGTTAAACAAATTCGTACACGTTATTTATCAATTTAACTCTAGAATTAAAGGATATACAACGAGAAACAACGTTTGACAACCTTTAAACAGTTTTAATAACTATCTCAAAAATTATCGCTCTGATGCAAACAACTGATGAGTTATCTACTTAAATATGATAAACAAAACGACTTACGTATTTTAAGCATGCTAACCTTTAGCCCGGTAAGCAAATTAAAAAAAAAACGCAATATGTAGGCTACACGAGAACGGAGACGTCGAGTAACCAAAACAAATGCGTTAAACAAATTCGAACACGTTATTTATCAATTTAACTCTAGAATTAAAGGATATACAACGAGAAACAACGTTTGACAACCTTTAAACAGTTTTAATAACTATCTCAAAAATTATCGCTCTGATGCAAACAACTGATGAGTTATCTACTTGAATATGATGAACAAAGCGACTTACGTATTTTAAACATGCTAACCTTTAGCCCGGTAAGCAAATTAAAAAAAAAAACGCAATATGTAGGCTACACGAGAACGGAGACGTCGAGTAACCAAAACAAATGCGTTAAACAAATTCGTACACGTTATTTATCAATTTAACTCTAGAATTAAAGGATATACAACGAGAAACAACGTTTGACAACCTTTAAACCGTTTTAATAACTATCTCACAAATTATCGCTCTGATGCAAACAACTGATGAGTTATCTACTTAAATATGATGAACAAAACGACTTACGTATTTTAAACATGCTAACCTTTAGCCCGGTAAGCAAATTAAAAAAAAACGCAATATGTAGGCTACACGAGAACGGAGACGTCGAGTAACCAAAACAAATGCGTTAAACAAATTCGTACACGTTATTTATCAATTTAACTCTAGAATTAAAGGATATACAACGAGAAACAACGTTTGACAACCTTTAAACAGTTTTAATAACTATCTCAAAAATTATCGCTCTGATGCAAACAACTGATGAGTTATCTACTTAAATATGATAAACAAAACGACTTACGTATTTTAAACATGCTAACCTTTAGCCCGGTAAGCAAATTAAAAAAAAAAACGCAATATGTAGGCTACACGAGAACGGAGACGTCGAGTAACCAAAACAAATGCGTTAAACAAATTCGTACACGTTATTTATCAATTTAACTCTAGAATTAAAGGATATACAACGAGAAACAACGTTTGACAACCTTTAAACAGTTTTAATAACTATCTCAAAAATTATCGCTCTGATGCAAACAACTGATGAGTTATCTACTTAAATATGATGAACAAAACGACTTACGTATTTTAAACATGCTAACCTTTAGCCCGGTAAGCAAATTAAAAAAAACGCAATATGTAGGCTACACGAGAACGGAGACGTCGAGTAACCAAAACAAATGCGTTAAACAAATTCGTACACGTTATTTATCAATTTAACTCTAGAGTTAAAGGATATACAACGAGAAACAACGTTTGACAACCTTTAAACAGTTTTAATAACTATCTCAAAAATTATCGCTCTGATGCAAACAACTGATGAGTTATCTACTTAAATTTGTTGAACAAAACGACTTACGTATTTTAAACATGCTAACTTTTAGCCCGGTAAGCAAATTAAAAAAAAAACTCAATATGTATGCTACACGAGAACGGAGACGTCGAGTAACCAAAACAAATGCGTTAAACAAATTCGTACACGTTATTTATCAATTTAACTCTAGAATTAAAGGATATACAACGAGAAACAACGTTTGACAACCTTTAAACAGTTTTAATAACTATCTCAAAAATTATCGCTCTGATGCAAACAACTGATGAGTTATCTACTTAAATATGATAAACAAAACGACTTACGTATTTTAAGCATGCTAACCTTTAGCCCGGTAAGCAAATTAAAAAAAAAACGCAATATGTAGGCTACACGAGAACGGAGACGTCGAGTAACCAAAACAAACGCGTTAAACAAATTCGTACACGTTATTTATCAATTTAACTCTAGAATTAAAGGATATACAACGAGAAACAACGTTTGACAACCTTTAAACAGTTTTAATAACTATCTCAAAAATTATCGCTCTGATGCAAACAACTGATGAGTTATCTACTTAAATATGATGAACAAAACGACTTACGTATTTTAAACATGCTAACCTTTAGCCCGGTAAGCTAATTAAAAAAAAACGCAATATGTAGGCTACACGAGAACGGAGACGTCGAGTAACCAAAACAAATGCGTTAAACAAATTCGTACACGTTATTTATCAATTTAACTCTAGAATTAAAGGATATACAACGAGAAACAACGTTTGACAACCTTTAAACAGTTTTAATAACTATCTCAAAAATTATCGCTCTGATGCAAACAACTGATGAGTTATCTACTTAAATATGATGAACAAAACGACTTACGTATTTTAAACATGCTAACCTTTAGCCCGGTAAGCAAATTAAAAAAAAACGCAATATGTAGGCTACACGAGAACGGAGACGTCGAGTAACCAAAACAAATGCGTTAAACAAATTCGTACACGTTATTTATCAATTTAACTCTAGAATTAAAGGATATACAACGAGAAACAACGTTTGACAACCTTTAAACAGTTTTAATAACTATCTCAAAAATTGTCGCTCTGATGCAAACAACTGATGAGTTATCTACTTAAATATGATAAACAAAACGACTTACGTATTTTAAGCATGCTAACCTTTAGCCCGGTAAGCAAATTAAAAAAAAAAACGCAATATGTAGGCTACACGAGAACGGAGACGTCGAGTAACCAAAACAAATGCGTTAAACAAATTCGTACACGTTATTTATCAATTTAACTCTAGAAATAAAGGATATACAACGAGAAACAACGTTTGACAACCTTTAAACAGTTTTAATAACTATCTCAAAAATTATCGCTCTGATGCAAACAACTGATGAGTTATCTACTTAAATATGATAAACAAAACGACTTACGTATTTTAAGCATGCTAACCTTTAGCCCGGTAAGCAAATTAAAAAAAAAAACGCAATATGTAGGCTACACGAGAACGGAGACGTCGAGTAACCAAAACAAACGCGTTAATCAAATTCGTACACGTTATTTTTCAATTTAACTCTAGAATTAAAGGATATACAACGAGAAACAACGTTTGACAACCTTTAAACAGTTTTAATAACTATCTCAAAAATTATCGCTCTGATGCAAACAACTGATGAGTTATCTACTTAAATATGATAAACAAAACGACTTACGTATTTTAAGCATGCTAACCTTTAGCCCGGTAAGCAAATTAAAAAAAAAACGCAATATGTAGGCTACACGAGAACGGAGACGTCGAGTAACCAAAACAAATGCGTTAAACAAATTCGAACACGTTATTTATCAATTTAACTCTAGAATTAAAGGATATACAACGAGAAACAACGTTTGACAACCTTTAAACAGTTTTAATAACTATCTCAAAAATTATCGCTCTGATGCAAACAAACTGATGAGTTATCTACTTAAATATGATGAACAAAACGACTTACGTATTTTAAGCATGCTAACCTTTAGCCCGGTAAGCAAATTAAAAAAAAAAACGCAATATGTAGGCTACACGAGAACGGAGACGTCGAGTAACCAAAACAAACGCGTTAAACAAATTCGTACACGTTATTTATCAATTTAACTCTAGAATTAAAGGATATACAACGAGAAACAAAGTTTGACAACCTTTAAACAGTTTTAATAACTATCTCAAAAATTATGGCTCTGATGCAAACAACTGATGAGTTATCTACTTAAATATGATAAACAAAACGACTTACGTATTTTAAGCATGCTAACCTTTAGCCCGGTAAGCAAATTAAAAAAAAAACGCAATATGTAGGCTACACGAGAACGGAGACGTCGAGTAACCAAAACAAACGCGTTAAACAAATTCGTACACGTTATTTATCAATTTAACTCTAGAATTAAAGGATATACAACGAGAAACAACGTTTGACAACCTTTAAACAGTTTTAATAACTATCTCAAAAATTATCGCTCTGATGCAAACAACTGATGAGTTATCTACTTAAATTTGATGAACAAAACGACTTACGTATTTTAAACATGCTAACCTTTAGCCCGGTAAGCAAATTAAAAAAAAAACGCAATATGTAGGCTACACGAGAACGGAGACGTCGAGTAACCAAAACAAATGCGTTAAACAAATTCGTACACGTTATTTATCAATTTAACTCTAGAATTAAAGGATATACAACGAGAAACAACGTTTGACAACCTTTAAACAGTTTTAATAACTATCTCAAAAATTATCGCTCTGATGCAAACAACTGATGAGTTATCTACTTAAATATGATGGACAAAACGACTTACGTATTTTAAACATGCTAACCTTTAGCCCGGTAAGCAAATTAAAAAAAAAACGCAATATGTAGGCTACACGAGAACGGAGACGTCGAGTAACCAAAACAAATACGTTAAACAAATTCGTACACGTTATTTATCAATTTAACTCTAGAATTAAAGGATATACAACGAGAAACAACGTTTGACAACCTTTAAACAGTTTTAATAACTATCTCAAAAATTATCGCTCTGATGCAAACAACTGATGAGTTATCTACTTAAATTTGATGAACAAAACGACTTACGTATTTTAAACATGCTAACCTTTAGCCCGGTAAGCAAATTAAAAAAAAAACGCAATATGTAGGCTACACGAGAACGGAGACGTCGAGTAACCAAAACAAATGCGTTAAACAAATTCGTACACGTTATTTATCAATTTAGCTCTAGAATTAAAGGATATACAACGAGAAACATCGTTTGACAACCTTTAAACAGTTTTAATAACTATCTCAAAAATTATCGCTCTGATGCAAACAACTGATGAGTTATCTACTTAAATATGATGAACAAAACGACTTACGTATTTTAAACATGCTAACCTTTAGCCCGGTAAGCAAATTAAAAAAAAAACGCAATATGTAAGCTACACGAGAACGGAGACGTCGAGTAACCAAAACAAATGCGTTAAACAAATTCGTACACGTTATTTATCAATTTAACTCTAGAATTAAAGGATATACAACGAGAAACAACGTTTGACAACCTTTAAACAGTTTTAATAACTATCTCAAAAATTATCGCTCTGATGCAAACAACTGATGAGTTATCTACTTAAATTTGATTAACAAAACGACTTACGTATTTTAAACATGCTAACCTTTAGCCCGGTAAGCAAATTAAAAAAAAAACGCAATATGTAGGCTACACGAGAACGGAGACGTCGAGTAACCAAAACAAATGCGTTAAACAAATTCGTACACGTTATTTATCAATTTAACTCTAGAATTAAAGGATATACAACGAGAAACAACGTTTGACAACCTTTAAACAGTTTTAATAACTATCTCAAAAATTATCGCTCTGATGCAAACAACTGATGAGTTATCTACTTAAATTTGATGAACAAAACGACTTACGTATTTTAAACATGCTAGTCTTTAGCCCGGTAAGCAAATTAAAAAAAAAAACGCAATATGTAGGCTACACGAGAACGGAGACTTCGAGTAACCAAAACAAATGCGTTAAACAAATTCGTACACGTTATTTATCAATTTAACTCTAGAATTAAAGGATATACAACGAGAAACAACGTTTGACAACCTTTAAACAGTTTTAATAACTATCTCAAAAATTATCGCTCTGATGCAAACAACTGATGAGTTATCTACTTAAATTTGATGAACAAAACGACTTACGTATTTTAAGCATGCTAACCTTTAGCCCGGTAAGCAAATTAAAAAAAAAAAACGCAATATGTAGGCTACACGAGAACGGAGACGTCGAGTAACCAAAACAAACGCGTTAAACAAATTCGTACACGTTATTTATCAATTTAACTCTAGAATTAAAGGATATACAACGAGAAACAACGTTTGACAACCTTTAAACAGTTTTAATAACTATCTCAAAAATTATCGCTCTGATGCAAACAACTGATGAGTTATCTACTTAAATATGATAAACAAAACGACTTACGTATTTTAAGCATGCTAACCTTTAGCCCGGTAAGCAAATTAAAAAAAAAAACGCAATATGTAGGCTACACGAGAACGGAGACGTCGAGTAACCAAAACAAATGCGTTAAACAAATTCGTACACGTTATTTATCAATTTAACTCTAGAATTAAAGGATATACAACAAGAAACAACGTTTGACAACCTTTAAACAGTTTTAATAACTATCTCAAAAATTATCGCTCTGATGCAAACAACTGATGAGTTATCTACTTAAATTTGATGAACAAAACGACTTACGTATTTTAAACATGCTAACCTTTAGCCCGGTAAGCAAATTAAAAAAAAAAAACGCAATATGTAGGCTACACGAGAACGGAGACGTCGAGTAACCAAAACAAATGCGTTAAACAAATTCGTACACGTTATTTATCAATTTAACTCTAGAATTAAAGGATATACAACGAGAAACAACGTTTGACAACCTTTAAACAGTTTTAATAACTATCTCAAAAATTATCGCTCTGATGCAAACAACTGATGAGTTATCTACTTAAATTTGATGAACAAAACGACTTACGTATTTTAAACATGCTAACCTTTAGCCCGGTAAGCAAATTAAAAAAAAAAACGCAATATGTAGGCTACACGAGAACGGAGACGTCGAGTAACCAAAACAAATGCGTTAAACAAATTCGAACACGTTATTTATCAATTTAACTCTAGAATTAAAGGATATACAACGAGAAACAACGTTTGACAACCTTTAAACAGTTTTAATAACTATCTCAAAAATTATCGCTCTGATGCAAACAACTGATGAGTTATCTACTTAAATTTGTTGAGCAAAACGACTTACGTATTTTAAACATGCTAACCTTTAGCCCGGTAAGCAAATTAAAAAAAAAAAACGCAATATGTAGGCTACACGAGAACGGAGACGTCGAGTAACCAAAACAAACGCGTTAAACAAATTCGTACACGTTATTTATCAATTTAACTCTAGAATTAAAGGATATACAACGAGAAACAACGTTTGACAACCTTTAAACAGTTTTAATAACTATCTCAAAAATTGTTGCTCTGATGCAAACAACTGATGAGTTATCTACTCAAATTTGTTGAACAAAACGACTTACGTATTTTAAGCATGCTAACCTTTAGCCCGGTAAGCAAATTAAAAAAAAACGCAATATGTAGGCTACACGAGAACGGAGACGTCGAGTAACCAAAGCAAATGCGTTAAAGAAATTCGTACACGTTATTTATCAATTTAACTCTAGAATTAAAGGATATACAACGAGAAACAACGTTTGACAACCTTTAAACAGTTTTAATAACTATCTCAAAAATTATCGCTCTGATGCAAACAACTGATGAGTTATCTACTTAAATTTGTTGAACAAAACGACTTACGTATTTTAAACATGCTAACCTTTAGCCCGGTAAGCAAATTAAAAAAAAAAACGCAATATGTAGGCTACACGAGAACGGAGACGTCGAGTAACCAAAACAAATGCGTTAAACAAATTCGTACACGTTATTTATCAATTTAACTCTAGAATTAAAGTATATACAACGAGAAACAACGTTTGACAACCTCTAAACAGTTTTAATAACTATCTCAAAAATTATCGCTCTGATGCAAACAACTGATGAGTTACCTACTTAAATATGATGAATAAAACGACTTACGTATTTTAAACATGCTAACCTTTAGCCCGGTAAGCAAATTAAAAAAAAACGCAATATGTAGGCTACACGAGAACGGAGACGTCGAGTAACCAAAACAAATGCGTTAAACAAATTCGAACACGTTATTTATCAATTTAACTCTAGAATTAAAGGATATACAACGAGAAACAACGTTTGACAACCTTTAAACAGTTTTAATAACTATCTCAAAAATTATCGCTCTGATGCAAACAACTGATGAGTTATCTACTTAAATATGATGAACAAAACGACTTACGTATTTTAAACATGCTAACCTTTAGCCCGGTAAGCAAATTAAAAAAAAAACGCAATATGTAGGCTACACGAGAACGGAGACGTCGAGTAACCAAAACAAATGCGTTAAACAAATTCGTACACGTTATTTATCAATTTAACTCTAGAATTAAAGGATATACAACGAGAAACAACGTTTGACAACCTTTAAACAGCTTTAATAACTATCTCAAAAATTATCGCTCTGATGCAAACAACTGATGAGTTATCTACTTAAATATGATGAACAAAACGACTTACATATTTTAAACATGCTAACCTTTAGCCCGGTAAGCAAATTAAAAAAAAACGCAATATGTAGGCTACACGAGAACGGAGACGTCGAGTAACCAAAACAAATGCGTTAAACAAATTCGTACACGTTATTTATCAATTTAACTCTAGAATTAAAGGATATACAACGAGAAACAACGTTTGACAACCTTTAAACAGTTTTAATAACTATCTCAAAAATTGTCGCTCTGATGCAAACAACTGATGAGTTATCTACTTAAATTTGATGAACAAAACGACTTACGTATTTTAAACATGCTAACCTTTAGCCCGGTAAGCAAATTAAAAAAAAAACGCAATATGTAGGCTACACGAGAACGGAGACGTCGAGTAACCAAAACAAATGCGTTAAACAAATTCGTACACGTTATTTATCAATTTAACTCTAGAATTAAAGGATATACAACGAGAAACAACGTTTGACAACCTTTAAACAGTTTTAATAACTATCTCAAAAATTATCACTCTGATGCAAACAACTGATGAGTTATCTACTTAAATTTGATGAACAAAACGACTTACGTATTTTAAACATGCTAACCTTTAGCCCGGTAAGCAAATTAAAAAAAAAACGCAATATGTAGGCTACACGAGAACGGAGACTCGAGTAACCAAAACAAATGCGTTAAACAAATTCGTACACGTTATTTATCAATTTAACTCTAGAATTAAAGGATATACAACGAGAAACAACGTTTGACAACCTTTAAACAGTTTTAATAACTATCTCAAAAATTATCGCTCTGATGCAAACAACTGATGAGTTATCTACTTAAATATGATGAACAAAACGACTTACGTATTTTAAACATGCTAACCTTTAGCCCGGTAAGCAAATTAAAAAAAAACGCAATATGTAGGCTACACGAGAACGGAGACGTCGAGTAACCAAAACAAATGCGTTAAACAAATTCGTACACGTTATTTATCAATTTAATTCTAGAATTAAAGGATATACAACGAGAAACAACGTTTGACAACCTTTAAACAGTTTTAATAACTATCTCAAAAATTATCGCTCTGATGCAAACAACTGATGAGTTATCTACTTAAATATGATGAACAAAACGACTTACGTATTTTAAACATGCTAACCTTTAGCCCGGTAAGCAAATTAAAAAAAAAAAACGCAATATGTAGGCTACACGAGAACGGAGACGTCGAGTAACCAAAACAAATGCGTTAAACAAATTCGTACACGTTATTTATCAATTTAACTCTAGAATTAAAGGATATACAACGAGAAACAACGTTTGACAACCTTTAAACAGTTTTAATAACTATCTCAAAAATTATCGCTCTGATGCAAACAACTGATGAGTTATCTACTTAAATATGATGAACAAAACGACTTACGTATTTTAAACATGCTAACCTTTAGCCCGGTAAGCAAATTAAAAAAAAAAACGCAATATGTAGGCTACACGAGAACGGAGACGTCGAGTAACCAAAACAAATGCGTTAAACAAATTCGTACACGTTATTTATCAATTTAACTCTAGAATTAAAGGATATACAACGAGAAACAACGTTTGACAACCTTTAAACAGTTTTAATAACTATCTCAAAAATTGTCGCTCTGATGCAAACAACTGATGAGTTATCTACTTAAATTTGATGAACAAAACGACTTACGTATTTTAAACATGCTAACCTTTAGCCCGGTAAGCAAATTAAAAAAAAAACGCAATATGTAGGCTACACGAGAACGGAGACGTTGAGTAACCAAAACAAATGCGATAAACAAATTCGTACACGTTATTTATCAATTTAACTCTAGAATTAAAGGATATATAACGAGAAACAACGTTTGACAACCTTTAAACAGTTTTAATAACTATCTCAAAAATTATCGCTCTGATGCAAACAACTGATGAGTTATCTACTTAAATATGATAAACAAAACGACTTACGTATTTTAAGCATGCTAACCTTTAGCCCGGTAAGCAAATTAAAAAAAAAACGCAATATGTAGGCTACACGAGAACGGAGACGTCGAGTAACCAAAACAAACGCGTTAAACAAATTCGTACACGTTATTTATCAATTTAACTCTAGAATTAAAGGATATACAACGAGAAACAACGTTTGACAACCTTTAAACAGTTTTAATAACTATCTCAAAAATTATCACTCTGATGCAAACAACTGATGAGTTATCTACTTAAATTTGATGAACAAAACGACTTACGTATTTTAAACATGCTAACCTTTAGCCCGGTAAGCAAATTAAAAAAAAAACGCAATATGTAGGCTACACGAGAACGGAGACTCGAGTAACCAAAACAAATGCGTTAAACAAATTCGTACACGTTATTTATCAATTTAACTCTAGAATTAAAGGATATACAACGAGAAACAACGTTTGACAACCTTTAAACAGTTTTAATAACTATCTCAAAAATTATCGCTCTGATGCAAACAACTGATGAGTTATCTACTTAAATATGATGAACAAAACGACTTACGTATTTTAAACATGCTAACCTTTAGCCCGGTAAGCAAATTAAAAAAAAAAAACGCAATATGTAGGCTACACGAGAACGGAGACGTCGAGTAACCAAAACAAATGCGTTAAACAAATTCGTACACGTTATTTATCAATTTAACTCTAGAATTAAAGGATATACAACGAGAAACAACGTTTGACAACCTTTAAACAGTTTTAATAACTATCTCAAAAATTGTCGCTCTGATGCAAACAACTGATGAGTTATCTACTTAAATTTGATGAACAAAACGACTTACGTATTTTAAACATGCTAACCTTTAGCCCGGTAAGCAAATTAAAAAAAAAACGCAATATGTAGGCTACACGAGAACGGAGACGTCGAGTAACCAAAACAAATGCGTTAAACAAATTCGTACACGTTATTTATCAATTTAACTCTAGAATTAAAGGATATACAACGAGAAACAACGTTTGACAACCTTTAAACAGTTTTAATAACTATCTCAAAAATTATCACTCTGATGCAAACAACTGATGAGTTATCTACTTAAATTTGATGAACAAAACGACTTACGTATTTTAAACATGCTAACCTTTAGCCCGGTAAGCAAATTAAAAAAAAAACGCAATATGTAGGCTACACGAGAACGGAGACTCGAGTAACCAAAACAAATGCGTTAAACAAATTCGTACACGTTATTTATCAATTTAACTCTAGAATTAAAGGATATACAACGAGAAACAACGTTTGACAACCTTTAAACAGTTTTAATAACTATCTCAAAAATTATCGCTCTGATGCAAACAACTGATGAGTTATCTACTTAAATATGATGAACAAAACGACTTACGTATTTTAAACATGCTAACCTTTAGCCCGGTAAGCAAATTAAAAAAAAACGCAATATGTAGGCTACACGAGAACGGAGACGTCGAGTAACCAAAACAAATGCGTTAAACAAATTCGTACACGTTATTTATCAATTTAATTCTAGAATTAAAGGATATACAACGAGAAACAACGTTTGACAACCTTTAAACAGTTTTAATAACTATCTCAAAAATTGTCGCTCTGATGCAAACAACTGATGAGTTATCTACTTAAATATGATGAACAAAACGACTTACATATTTTAAACATGCTAACCTTTAGCCCGGTAAGCAAATTAAAAAAAAACGCAATATGTAGGCTACACGAGAACGGAGACGTCGAGTAACCAAAACAAATGCGTTAAACAAATTCGTACACGTTATTTATCAATTTAACTCTAGAATTAAAGGATATACAACGAGAAACAACGTTTGACAACCTTTAAACAGTTTTAATAACTATCTCAAAAATTGTCGCTCTGATACAAACAACTGATGAGTTATCTACTTAAATATGATAAACAAAACGACTTACGTATTTTAAGCATGCTAACCTTTAGCCCGGTAAGCAAATTAAAAAAAAAAACGCAATATGTAGGCTACACGAGAACGGAGACGTCGAGTAACCAAAACAAACGCGTTAAACAAATTCGTACACGTTATTTATCAATTTAACTCTAGAATTAAAGGATATACAACAACGAGAAACAACGTTTGACAACCTTTAAACAGTTTTAATAACTATCTCAAAAATTATCGCTCTGATGCAAACAACTGATGAGTTATCTACTTAAATATGATGAACAAAACGACTTACGTATTTTAAACATGCTAACCTTTAGCCCGGTAAGCAAATTAAAAAAAAAACGCAATATGTAGGCTACACGAGAACGGAGACGTCGAGTAACCAAAACAAATGCGTTAAACAAATTCGTACACGTTATTTATCAATTTAACTCTAGAATTAAAGGATATACAACGAGAAACAACGTTTGACAACCTTTAAACAGTTTTAATAACTATCTCAAAAATTATCGCTCTGATGCAAACAACTGATGAGTTATCTACTTAAATATGATGAACAAAACGACTTACGTATTTTAAACATGCTAACCTTTAGCCCGGTAAGCAAATTAAAAAAAAAAAACGCAATATGTAGGCTACACGAGAACGGAGACGTCGAGTAACCAAAACAAATGCGTTAAACAAATTCGTACACGTTATTTATCAATTTAACTCTAGAATTAAAGGATATACAACGAGAAACAACGTTTGACAACCTTTAAACAGTTTTAATAACTATCTCAAAAATTATCGCTCTGATGCAAACAACTGATGAGTTATCTACTTAAATATGATGAACAAAACGACTTACGTATTTTAAACATGCTAACCTTTAGCCCGGTAAGCAAATTAAAAAAAAAAACGCAATATGTAGGCTACACGAGAACGGAGACGTCGAGTAACCAAAACAAATGCGTTAAACAAATTCGTACACGTTATTTATCAATTTAACTCTAGAATTAAAGGATATACAACGAGAAACAACGTTTGACAACCTTTAAACAGTTTTAATAACTATCTCAAAAATTGTCGCTCTGATGCAAACAACTGATGAGTTATCTACTTAAATTTGATGAACAAAACGACTTACGTATTTTAAACATGCTAACCTTTAGCCCGGTAAGCAAATTAAAAAAAAAACGCAATATGTAGGCTACACGAGAACGGAGACGTTGAGTAACCAAAACAAATGCGATAAACAAATTCGTACACGTTATTTATCAATTTAACTCTAGAATTAAAGGATATATAACGAGAAACAACGTTTGACAACCTTTAAACAGTTTTAATAACTATCTCAAAAATTATCGCTCTGATGCAAACAACTGATGAGTTATCTACTTAAATATGATAAACAAAACGACTTACGTATTTTAAGCATGCTAACCTTTAGCCCGGTAAGCAAATTAAAAAAAAAACGCAATATGTAGGCTACACGAGAACGGAGACGTCGAGTAACCAAAACAAACGCGTTAAACAAATTCGTACACGTTATTTATCAATTTAACTCTAGAATTAAAGGATATACAACGAGAAACAACGTTTGACAACCTTTAAACAGTTTTAATAACTATCTCAAAAATTATCGCTCTGATGCAAACAACTGATGAGTTATCTACTTAAATATGATGAACAAAACGACTTACGTATTTTAAACATGCTAACCTTTAGCCCGGTAAGCAAATTAAAAAAAAAACGCAATATGTAGGCTACACGAGAACGGAGACGTCGAGTAACCAAAACAAATGCGTTAAACAAATTCGAACACGTTATTTATCAATTTAACTCTAGAATTAAAGGATATACAACGAGAAACAACGTTTGACAACCTTTAAACAGTTTTAATAACTATCTCAAAAATTATCGCTCTGATGCAAACAACTGATGAGTTATCTACTTAAATATGATGAACAAAACGACTTACGTATTTTAAACATGCTAACCTTTAGCCCGGTAAGCAAATTAAAAAAAAACGCAATATGTAGGCTACACGAGAACGGAGACGTCGAGTAACCAAAACAAATGCGTTAAACAAATTCGAACACGTTATTTATCAATTTAACTCTAGAATTAAAGGATATACAACGAGAAACAACGTTTGACAACCTTTAAACAGTTTTAATAACTATCTCAAAAATTATCGCTCTGATGCAAACAACTGATGAGTTATCTACTCAAATTTGATGAACAAAACGACTTACGTATTTTAAACATGCTAACCTTTAACCCGGTAAGCAATTTAAAAAAAAAACGCAATATGTAGGCTACACGAGAACGGACACGTCGAGTAACCAAAACAAATGCGTTAAACAAATTCGTACACGTTATTTATCAATTTAGCTCTAGAATTAAAGGATATACAACGAGAAACAACGTTTGACAACCTTTAAACAGTTTTAATAACTATCTCAAAAATTATCGCTCTGATGCAAACAACTGATGAGTTATCTACTTAAATATGATGAACAAAACGACTTACGTATTTTAAACATGCTAACCTTTAGCCCGGTAAGCAAATTTAAAAAAAAACGCAATATGTAGGCTACACGAGAACGGAGACGTCGAGTAACCAAAACAAATGCGTTAAACAAATTCGAACTCGTTATTTATCAATTTAACTCTAGAATTAAAGGATATACAACGAGAAACAACGTTTGACAACCTTTAAACAGTTTTAATAACTATCTCAAAAATTATCGCTCTGATGCAAACAACTGATGAGTTATCTCCTTAAATATGATAAACAAAACGACTTACGTATTTTAAACATGCTAACCTTTAGCCCGGTAAGCAAATTAAAAAAAAACGCTATATGTAGGCTACACGAGAACGGAGACGTCGAGTAACCAAAACAAATGCGTTAAACAAATTCGTACACGTTATTTATCAATTTAACTCTAGAATTAAAGGATATACAACGAGAAACAACGTTTGACAACCTTTAAACAGTTTTAATAACTATCTCAAAAATTATCGCTCTGATGCAAACAACTGATGAGTTATCTACTTAAATTTGATGAACAAAACGACTTACGTATTTTAAACATGCTAACCTTTAGCCCGGTAAGCAAATTAAAAAAAAAAACGCAATATGTAGGCTACACGAGAACGGACACATCGAGTAACCACAACAAATGCGTTAAACAAATTCGTAGTTATTTATCAATTTAACTCTAGAATTAAAGGATATACAACGAGAAACAACGTTTGACAACCTTTAAACAGTTTTAATAACTATCTCAAAAATTATAGCTCTGATGCAAACAACTGATGAGTTATCTACTTAAATATGATGAACAAAACGACTTACGTATTTTAAACATGCTAACCTTTAGCCCGGTAAGCAAATTAAAAAAAAACGCAATATGTAGGCTACACGAGAACGGAGACGTCGAGTAACCAAAACAAATGCGTTAAACAAATTCGAACACGTTATTTATCAATTTAACTCTAGAATTAAAGGATATACAACGAGAAACAACGTTTGACAACCTTTAAACAGTTTTAATAACTATCTCAAAAATTATCGCTCTGATGCAAACAACTGATGAGTTATCTACTTAAATATGATGAACAAAACGACTTACGTATTTTAAACATGCTAACCTTTAGCCCGGTAAGCAAATTAAAAAAAAACGCAATATGTAGGCTACACGAGAACGGAGACGTCGAGTAACCAAAACAAATGCGTTAAACAAATTCCTACACGTTATTTATCAATTTAACTCTAGAATTAAAGGATATACAACGAGAAACAACGTTTGACAACCTTTAAACAGTTTTAATAACTATCTCAAAAATTATCGCTCTGATGCAAACAACTGATGAGTTATCTACTTAAATTTGATGAACAAAACGACTTACGTATTTTAAACATGCTAACCTTTAGCCCGGTAAGCAAATTAAAAAAAAAAACGCAATATGTAGGCTACACGAGAACGGAGACGTCGAGTTACCAAAACAAATGCGTTAAACAAATTCGTACACGTTATTTATCAATTTAACTCTAGAATTAAAGGATATACAACGAGAAACAACGTTTGACAACCTTTAAACAGTTTTAATAACTATCTCAAAAATTATCGCTCTGATGCAAACAACTGATGAGTTATCTACTTAAATTTGATGAACAAAACGACTTACGTATTTTAAACATGCTAACATTTAGCCCGGTAAGCAAATTAAAAAAAAAACGCAATATGTAGGCTACACGAGAACGGAGACGTCGAGTAACCAAAACAAATGCGTTAAACAAATTCGTACACGTTATTTATCAATTTAACTCTAGAATTAAAGGATATACAACGAGAAACAACGTTTGACAACCTTTAAACAGTTTTAATAACTATCTCAAAAATTATCGCTCTGATGCAAACAACTGATGAGTTATCTACTTAAATTTGATGAACAAAACGACTTACGTATTTTAAACATGCTAACCTTTAGCCCGGTAAGCAATTTAAAAAAAAAACGCAATATGTAGGCTACACGAGAACGGAGACGTCGAGTAACCAAAACAAATGCGTTAAACAAATTCGTACACGTTATTTATCAATTTAACTCTAGAATTAAAGGATATACAACGAGAAACAACGTTTGACAACCTTTAAACAGTTTTAATAACTATCTCAAAAATTATCTCTCTGATGCAAACAACTGATGAGTTATCTACTTAAATATGATAAACAAAACGACTTACGTATTTCAAGCATGCTAACCTTTAGCCCGGTAAGCAAATTAAAAAAAAAACGCAATATGTAGGCTACACGAGAACGGAGACGTCGAGTAACCAAAACAAATGCGTTAAACAAATTCGAACACGTTATTTATCAATTTAACTCTAGAATTAAAGGATATACAACGAGAAACAACGTTTGACAACCTTTAAACAGTTTTAATAACTATCTCAAAAATTATCGCTCTGATGCAAACAACTGATGAGTTATCTACTTAAATATGATGAACAAAACGACTTACGTATTTTAAGCATGCTAACCTTTAACCCGGTAAGCAAATTAAAAAAAAAAAACGCAATATGTAGGCTACACGAGAACGGAGACGTCGAGTAACCAAAACAAACGCGTTAAACAAATTCGTACACGTTATTTATCAATTTAACTCTAGAATTAAAGGATATACAACGAGAAACAACGTTTGACAACCTTTAAACAGTTTTAATAACTATCTCAAAAATTATCGCTCTGATGCAAACAACTGATGAGTTATCTACTTAAATATGATAAACAAAACGACTTACGTATTTTAAGCATGCTAACCTTTAGCCCGGTAAGCAAATTAAAAAAAAAACGCAATATGTAGGCTACACGAGAACGGAGACGTCGAGTAACCAAAACAAACGCGTTAAACAAATTCGTACACGTTATTTATCAATTTAACTCTAGAATTAAAGGATATACAACGAGAAACAACGTTTGACAACCTTTAAACAGTTTTAATAACTATCTCAAAAATTATCGCTCTGATGCAAACAACTGATGAGTTATCTACTTAAATTTGATGAACAAAACGACTTACGTATTTTAAACATGCTAACCTTTAGCCCGGTAAGCAAATTAAAAAAAAAACGCAATATGTAGGCTACACGAGAACGGAGACGTCGAGTAACCAAAACAAATGCGTTAAACAAATTCGTACACGTTATTTATCAATTTAACTCTAGAATTAAAGGATATACAACGAGAAACAACGTTTGACAACCTTTAAACAGTTTTAATAACTATCTCAAAAATTATCGCTCTGATGCAAACAACTGATGAGTTATCTACTTAAATATGATGAACAAAACGACTTACGTATTTTAAGCATGCTAACCTTTAGCCCGGTAAGCAAATTAAAAAAAACGCAATATGTAGGCTACACGAGAACGGAGACGTCGAGTAACCAAAACAAATGCGTTAAACAAATTCGTACACGTTATTTATCAATTTAACTCTAGAATTAAAGGATATACAACGAGAAACAACGTTTGACAACCTTTAAACAGTTTTAATAACTATCTCAAAAATTATCGCTCTGATGCAAACAACTGATGAGTTATCTACTTAAATATGATGAACAAAACGACTTACGTATTTTAAACATGCTAACCTTTAGCCCGGTAAGCAAATTAAAAAAAAAACGCAATATGTAGGCTACACGAGAACGGAGACGTCGAGTAACCAAAACAAACGCGTTAAACAAATTCGTACACGTTATTTATCAATTTAACTCTAGAATTAAAGGATATACAACGAGAAACAACGTTTGACAACCTTTAAACAGTTTTAATAACTATCTCAAAAATTATCGCTCTGATGCAAACAACTGATGAGTTATCTACTTAAATATGATGAACAAAACGACTTACGTATTTTAAACATGCTAACCTTTAGCCCGGTAAGCAAATTAAAAAAAAAACGCAATATGTAGGCTACACGAGAACGGAGACGTCGAGTAACCAAAACAAATGCGTTAAACAAATTCGAACACGTTATTTATCAATTTAACTCTAGAATTAAAGGATATACAACGAGAAACAACGTTTGACAACCTTTAAACAGTTTTAATAACTATCTCAAAAATTATCGCTCTGATGCAAACAACTGATGAGATATCTACTTAAATTTGATGAACAAAACGACTTACGTATTTTAAACATGCTAACCTTTAGCCCGGTAAGCAAATTAAAAAAAAAAACGCAATATGTAGGCTACACGAGAACGGAGACGTCGAGTAACCAAAACAAATGCGTTAAACAAATTCGTACACGTTATTTATCAATTTAACTCTAGAATTAAAGGATATACAACGAGAAACAACGTTTGACAACCTTTAAACAGTTTTAATAACTATCTCAAAAATTATCGCTCTGATGCAAACAACTGATGAGTTATCTACTTAAATATGATGAACAAAACGACTTACGTATTTTAAACATGCTAACCTTTAGCCCGGTAAGCAAATTAAAAAAAAAAAACGCAATATGTAGGCTACACGAGAACGGAGACGTCGAGTAACCAAAACAAATGCGTTAAACAAATTCGTACACGTTATTTATCAATTTAACTCTAGAATTAAAGGATATACAACGAGAAACAACGTTTGACAACCTTTAAACAGTTTTAATAACTATCTCAAAAATTATCGCTCTGATGCAAACAACTGATGAGTTATCTACTTAAATTTGATGAACAAAACGACTTACGTATTTTAAGCATGCTAACCTTTAGCCCGGTAAGCAAATTAAAAAAAAAAACGCAATATGTAGGCTACACGAGAACGGAGACGTCGAGTAACCAAAACAAATGCGTTAAACAAATTCGTACACGTTATTTATCAATTTAACTCTAGAATTAAAGGATATACAACGAGAAACAACGTTTGACAACCTTTAAACAGTTTTAATAACTATCCCAAAAATTATCGCTCTGATGCAAACAACTGATGAGTTATCTACTTAAATTTGTTGAACAAAACGACTTACGTATTTTAACATGCTAACCTTTAGCCCGGTAAGCAAATTAAAAAAAAAAACGCAATATGTAGGCTACACGAGAACGGAGACGTCGAGTAACCAAAACAAATGCGTTAAACAAATTCGTACACGTTATTTATCAATTTAACTCTAGAATTAAAGGATATACAACGAGAAACAACGTTTGACAACCTTTAAACAGTTTTAATAACTATCTCAAAAATTATCGCTCTGATGCAAACAACTGATGAGTTATCTACTTAAATTTGTTGAACAAAACGACTTACGTATTTTAAACATGCTAACCTTTAGCCCGGTAAGCAAATTAAAAAAAAAACGCAATATGTAGGCTACACGAGAACGGAGACGTCGAGTAACCAAAACAAATGCGTTAAACAAATTCGTACACGTTATTTATCAATTTAACTCTAGAATTAAAGGATATACAACGAGAAACAACGTTTGACAACCTTTAAACAGTTTTAATAACTATCTCAAAAATTATCGCTCTGATGCAAACAACTGATGAGTTATCTACTTAAATATGATGAACAAAACGACCTACGTATTTTAAACATGCTAACCTTTAGCCCGGTAAGCAAATTAAAAAAAAAACGCAATATGTAGGCTACACGAGAACGGAGACGTCGAGTAACCAAACAAATGCGTTAAACAAATTCGTACACGTTATTAATCAATTTAACTCTAGAATTAAAGGATATATAACGAGAAACAACGTTTGACAACCTTTAAACAGTTTTAATAACTATCTCAAAAATTGTCGCTCTGATGCAAACAACTGATGAGTTATCTACTTAAATTTGATGAACAAAACGACTTACGTATTTTAAACATGCTAACCTTTAGCCCGGTAAGCAAATTAAAAAAAAAACGCAATATGTAGGCTACACGAGAACGGAGACGTCGAGTAACCAAAACAAATGCGTTAAACAAATTCGTACACGTTATTTATCAATTTAACTCTAGAATTAAAGGATATACAACGAGAAACAACGTTTGACAACCTTTAAACAGTTTTAATAACTATCTAAAAAATTATCGCTCTGATGCAAACAACTGATGAGTTATCTACTTAAATATGATAAACAAAACGACTTACGTATTTTAAGCATGCTAACCTTTTGCCCGGTAAGCAAATTAAAAAAAAAACGCAATATGTAGGCTACACGAGAACGGAGACGTCGAGTAACCAAAACAAACGCGTTAAACAAATTCGTACACGTTATTTATCAATTTAACTCTAGAATTAAAGGATATACAACGAGAAACAACGTTTGACAACCTTTAAACAGTTTTAATAACTATCTCAAAAATTATCGCTCTGATGCAAACAACTGATGAGTTATCTACTTAAATATGATGAACAAAACGACTTACGTATTTTAAACATGCTAACCTTTAGCCCGGTAAGCAAATTAAAAAAAAAACGCAATATGTAGGCTACACAAGAACGGAGACGTCGAGTAACCAAAACAAATGCGTTAAACAAATTCGTACACGTTATTTATCAATTTAACTCTAGAATTAAAGGATATACAACGAGAAACAACGTTTGACAACCTTTAAACAGTTATAATAACTATCTCAAAAATTATCGCTCTGATGCAAACAACTGATGAGTTATCTACTTAAATTTGTTGAACAAAACGACTTACGTATTTTAAACATGCTAACCTTTAGCCCGGTAAGCAAATTAAAAAAAAAAACGCAATATGTAGGCTACACGAGAACGGAGACGTCGAGTAACCAAAACAAATGCGTTAAACAAATTCGTACACGTTATTTATCAATTTAACTCTAGAATTAAAGGATATACAACGAGAAACAACGTTTGACAACCTTTAAACAGTTTTAATAACTATCTCAAAAATTGTCGCTCTGATGCAAACAACTGATGAGTTATCTACTTAAATTTGATGAACAAAACGACTTACGTATTTTAAACATGCTAACCTTTAGCCCGGTAAGCAAATTAAAAAAAAAACGCAATATGTAGGCTACACGAGAACGGAGACGTCGAATAACCAAAACAAACGCGATAAACAAATTCGTACACGTTATTTATCAATTTAACTCTAGAATTAAAGGATATACAACGAGAAACAACGTTTGACAACCTTTAAACAGTTTTAATAACTATCTCAAAAATTATCGCTCTGATGCAAACAACTGATGAGTTATCTACTTAAATATGATGAACAAAACGACTTACGTATTTTAAACATGCTAACCTTTAGCCCGGTAAGCAAAATAAAAAAAAACGCAATATGTAGGCTACACGAGAACGGAGACGTCGAGTAACCAAAACAAATGCGTTAAACAAATTCGTACACGTTATTTATCAATTTAATTCTAGAATTAAAGGATATACAACGAGAAACAACGTTTGACAACCTTTAAACAGTTTTAATAACTATCTCAAAAATTATCGCTCTGATGCAAACAACTGATGAGTTATCTACTTAAATATGATGAACAAAACGACTTACGTATTTTAAACATGCTAACCTTTAGCCCGGTAAGCAAATTAAAAAAAAACGCAATATGTAGGCTACACGAGAACGGAGACGTCGAGTAACCAAAACAAATGCGTTAAACAAATTCGTACACGTTATTTATCAATTTAACTCTAGAATTAAAGGATATACAACGAGAAACAACGTTTGACAACCTTTAAACAGTTTTAATAACTATCTCAAAAATTGTCGCTCTGATGCAAACAACTGATGAGTTATCTACTTAAATTTGATGAACAAAACGACTTACGTATTTTAAACATGCTAACCTTTAGCCCGGTAAGCAAATTAAAAAAAAAACGCAATATGTAGGCTACACGAGAACGGAGACGTCGAGTAACCAAAACAAATGCGTTAAACAAATTCGAACACGTTATTTATAAATTTAACTCTAGAATTAAAGGATATACAACGAGAAACAACGTTTGACAACCTTTAAACAGTTTTAATAACTATCTCAAAAATTATCGCTCTGATGCAAACAACTGATGAGTTATCTACTTAAATATGATGAACAAAACGACTTACGTATTTTAAACATGCTAACCTTTAGCCCGGTAAGCAAATTAAAAAAAACGCAATATGTAGGCTACACGAGAACGGAGACGTCGAGTAACCAAAACAAATGCGTTAAACAAATTCGTACACGTTATTTATCAATTTAACTCTAGAATTAAAGGATATACAACGAGAAACAACGTTTGACAACCTTTAAACAGTTTTAATAACTATCTCAAAAATTATCGCTCTGATGCAAACAACTGATGAGTTATCTACTTAAATATGATGAACAAAACGACTTACGTATTTTAAACATGCTAACCTTTAGCCCGGTAAGCAAATTAAAAAAAAAACGCAATATGTAGGCTACACGAGAACGGAGACGTCGAGTAACCAAAACAAATGCGTTAAACAAATTCGAACACGTTATTTATCAATTTAACTCTAGAATTAAAGGATATACAACAAGAAACAACGTTTGACAACCTTTAAACAGTTTTAATAACTATCTCAAAAATTATCGCTCTGATGCAAACAACTGATGAGTTATCTACTTAAATTTGATGAACAAAACGACTTACGTATTTTAAACATGCTAACCTTTAGCCCGGTAAGCAAATTAAAAAAAAAACGCAATATGTAGGCTACACTAGAACGGAGACGTCGAGTAACCAAAACAAATGCGTTAAACAAATTCGAACACGTTATTTATCAATTTAACTCTAGAATTAAAGGATATACAACGAGAAACAACGTTTGACAACCTTTAAACAGTTTTAATAACTATCTCAAAAATTATCGCTCTGATGCAAACAACTGATGAGTTATCTACTTAAATTTGTTGAACAAAACGACTTACGTATTTTAAACATGCTAACCTTTAGCCCGGTAAGCAAATTAAAAAAAAAACGCAATATGTAGGCTACACGAGAACGGAGACGTCGAGTAACCAAAACAAATGCGTTAAACAAATTCGTACACGTTATTTATCAATTTAACTCTAGAATTAAAGGATATACAACGAGAAACAACGTTTGACAACCTTTAAACAGTTTTAATAACTATCTCAAAAATTATCGCTCTGATGCAAACAACTGATGAGTTATCTACTTAAATATGATAAACAAAACGACTTACGTATTTTAAGCATGCTAACCTTTAGCCCGGTAAGCAAATTAAAAAAAAAACGCAATATGTAGGCTACACGAGAACGGAGACGTCGAGTAACCAAAACAAATGCGTTAAACAAATTCGTACACGTTATTTATCAATTTAACTCTAGAATTAAAGGATATACAACGAGAAACAACGTTTGACAACCTTTAAACAGTTTTAATAACTATCTCAAAAATTATCGCTCTGATGCAAGCAACTGATGAGTTATCTACTTAAATTTGATGAACAAAACGACTTACGTATTTTAAACATGCTAACCTTTAGCCCGGTAAGCAAATTTAAAAAAAAACGCAATATGTAGGCTACACGAGAACGGAGACGTCGAGTAACCAAAACAAATGCGTTAAACAAATTCCTACACGTTATTTATCAATTTAACTCTAGAATTAAAGGATATACAACGAGAAACAACGTTTGACAACCTTTAAACAGTTTTAATAACTATCTCAAAAATTATCGCTCTGATGCAAACAACTGATGAGTTATCTACTCAAATTTGTTGAACAAAACGACTTACGTATTTTAAATATGCTAACCTTTAGCCCGGTAAGCAAATTAAAAAAAAAACGCAATATGTAGGCTACACGAGAACGGAGACGTCGAGTAACCAAAACAAATGCGTTAAACAAATTCGAACACGTTATTTATCAATTTAACTCTAGAATTAAAGGATATACAACGAGAAACAACGTTTGACAACCTTTAAACAGTTTTAATAACTATCTCAAAAATTATCGCTCTGATGCAAACAACTGATGAGTTATCTACTTAAATATGATGAACAAAACGACTTACGTATTTTAAACATGCTAACCTTTAGCCCGGTAAGCAAATTAAAAAAAAACGCAATATGTAGGCTACACGAGAACGGAGACGTCGAGTAACCAAAACAAATGCGTTAAACAAATTCGTACACGTTATTTATCAATTTAACTCTAGAATTAAAGGATATACAACGAGAAACAACGTTTGACAACCTTTAAACAGTTTTAATAACTATCTCAAAAATTATCGCTCTGATGCAAACAACTGATGAGTTATCTACTTAAATATAATGAACAAAACGACTTACGTATTTTAAACATGCTAACCTTTAGCCCGGTAAGCAAATTAAAAAAAAACGCAATATGTAGGCTACACGAGAACGGAGACGTCGAGTAACCAAAACAAATGCGTTAAACAAATTCGTACACGTTATTTATCAATTTAACTCTAGAATTAAAGGATATACAACGAGAAACAACGTTTGACAACCTTTAAACAGTTTTAATAACTATCTCAAAAATTGTCGCTCTGATGCAAACAACTGATGAGTTATCTACTTAAATTTGATGAACAAAACGACTTACGTATTTTAAACATGCTAACCTTTAGCTCGGTAAGCAAATTAAAAAAAAACGCAATATGTAGGCTACACGAGAACGGAGACGTCGAGTAACCAAAACAAATGCGTTAAACAAATTCGAACACGTTATTTATCAATTTAACTCTAGAATTAAAGGATATACAACGAGAAACAACGTTTGACAACCTTTAAACAGTTTTAATAACTATCTCAAAAATTATCGCTCTGATGCAAACAACTGATGAGTTATCTACTTAAATTTGTTGAACAAAACGACTTACGTATTTTAAACATGCTAACCTTTAGCCCGGTAAGCAAATTAAAAAAAAAACGCAATATGTAGGCTACACGAGAACGGAGACGTCGAGTAACCAAAACAAATGCGTTAAACAAATTCGTACACGTTATTTATCAATTTAACTGTAGAATTAAAGGATATACATCGAGAAACAACGTTTGACAACCTTTAAACAGTTTTAATAACTATCTCAAAAATTATCGCTCTGATGCAAACAACTGATGAGTTATCTACTTAAATATGATAAACAAAACGACTTACGTATTTTAAGCATGCTAACCTTTAGCCCGGTAAGCAAATTAAAAAAAAAACGCAATATGTAGGCTACACGAGAACGGAGACGTCGAGTAACCAAAACAAATGCGTTAAACAAATTCGTACACGTTATTTATCAATTTAACTCTAGAATTAAAGGATATACAACGAGAAACAACGTTTGACAACCTTTAAAGAGTTTTAATAACTATCTCAAAAATTATCGCTCTGATGCAAACAACTGATGAGTTATCTACTTAAATTTGATGAACAAAACGACTTACGTATTTTAAACATGCTAACCTTTAGCCCGGTAAGCAAATTTAAAAAAAAACGCAATATGTAGGCTACACGAGAACGGAGACGTCGAGTAACCAAAACAAATGCGTTAAACAAATTCGTACACGTTATTTATCAATTTAACTCTAGAATTAAAGGATATACAACGAGAAACAACGTTTGACAACCTTTAAACAGTTTTAAAAACTATCTCAAAAATTATCGCTCTGATGCAAACAACTGATGAGTTATCTACTTAAATATGATGAACAAAACGACTTACGTATTTTAAACATGCTAACCTTTAGCCCGGTAAGCAAATTAAAAAAAAACGCAATATGTAGGCTACACGAGAACGGAGACGTCGAGTAACCAAAACAAATTCGTTAAACAAATTCGTACACGTTATTTATCAATTTAACTCTAGAATTAAAGGATATACAACGAGAAACAACGTTTGACAACCTTTAAACAGTTTTAATAACTATCTCAAAAATTATCGCTCTGATGCAAACAACTGATGAGTTATCTACTTAAATTTGATGAACAAAACGACTTACGTATTTTAAACATGCTAACCTTTAGCCCGGTAAGCAGATTAAAAAAAAAAAACGCAATATGTAGGCTACACGAGAACGGAGACGTCGAGTAACCAAAACAAATGCGTTAAATAAATTCGTACACGTTATTTATCAATTTAACTCTAGAATTAAAGGATATACAACGAGAAAAAAAATTTGACAACCTTTAAACAGTTTTAATAACTATCTCAAAAATTATCGCTCTGATGCAAACAACTGATGAGTTATCTACTTAAATATGATGAACAAAACGACTTACGTATTTTAAACATGCTAACCTTTAGCCCGGTAAGCAAATTAAAAAAAAAAACGCAATATGTAGGCTACACGAGAACGGAGACGTCGAGTAACCAAAACAAATGCGTTAAACAAATTCGTACACGTTATTTATCAATTTAACTCTAGAATTAAAGGATATACAACGAGAAACAACGTTTGACAACCTTTAAACAGTTTTAATAACTATCTCAAAAATTATCGCTCTGATGCAAACAACTGATGAGTTATCTACTTAAATTTGTTGAACAAAACGACTTACGTATTTTAAGCATGCTAACCTTTAGCCCGGTAAGCAAATTAAAAAAAAAACGCAATATGTAGGCTACACGAGAACGGAGACGTCGAGTAACCAAAACAAATGCGTTAAACAAATTCGAACACGTTATTTATCAATTTAACTCTAGAATTAAAGGATATACAACGAGAAACAACGTTTGACAACCTTTAAACAGTTTTAATAACTATCTCAAAAATTATCGCTCTGATGCAAACAACTGATGAGTTATCTACTTAAATATGATGAACAAAACGACTTACGTATTTTAAACATGCTAACCTTTAGCCCGGTAAGCAAATTAAAAAAAAAACGCAATATGTAGGCTACACGAGAACGGAGACGTCGAGTAACCAAAACAAATGCGTTAAACAAATTCGAACACGTTATTTATCAATTTAACTCTAGAATTAAAGGATATACAACGAGAAACAACGTTTGACAACCTTTAAACAGTTTTAATAACTATCTCAAAAATTGTCGCTCTGATGCAAACAACTGATGAGTTATCTACTTAAATATGATGAACAAAACGACTTACGTATTTTAAGCATGCTAACCTTTAGCCCGGTAAGCAAATTAAAAAAAAAACGCAATATGTAGGCTACACGAGAACGGAGACGTCGAGTAACCAAAACAAATGCGTTAAACAAATTCGTACACGTTATTTATCAATTTAACTCTAGAATTAAAGGATATACAACGAGAAACAACGTTTGACAACCTTTAAACAGTTTTAATAACTATCTCAAAAATTATCGCTCTGATGCAAACAACTGATGAGTTATCTACTCAAATTTGTTGAACAAAACGACTTACGTATTTTAAACATGCTAACCTTTAGCCCGGTAAGCAAATTAAAAAAAAAACGCAATATGTAGGCTACACGAGAACGGAGACGTCGAGTAACCAAAACAAATGCGTTAAACAAATTCGTACACGTTATTTATCAATTTAACTCTAGAATTAAAGGATATACAACGAGAAACAACGTTTGACAACCTTTAAACAGTTTTAATAACTATCTCAAAAATTATCGCTCTGATGCAAACAACTGATGAGTTATCTACTTAAATATGATGAACAAAACGACTTACGTATTTTAAACATGCTAACCTTTAGCCCGGTAAGCAAATTAAAAAAAAACGCAATATGTGGGCTACACGAGAACGGAAACGTCGAGTAACCAAAACAAATGCGTTAAACAAATTCGTACACGTTATTTATCAATTTAACTCTAGAATTAAAGGATATACAACGAGAAACAACGTTTGACAACCTTTAAACAGTTTTAATAACTATCTCAAAAATTATCGCTCTGATGCAAACAACTGATGAGTTATCTACTTAAATATGATGAACAAAACGACTTACGTATTTTAAACATGCTAACCTTTAGCCCGGTAAGCAAATTAAAAAAAAAACGCAATATGTAGGCTACACGAGAACGGAGACGTCGAGTAACCAAAACAAATGCGTTAAACAAATTCGTACACGTTATTTATCAATTTAACTCTAGAATTAAAGGATATACAACGAGAAGCAACGTTTGACAACCTTTAAACAGTTTTAATAACTATCTCAAAAATTGTCGCTCTGATGCAAACAACTGATGAGTTATCTACTTAAATTTGATGAACAAAACGACTTACGTATTTTAAACATGCTAACCTTTAGCCCGGTAAGCAAATTTAAAAAAAAACGCAATATGTAGGCTACACGAGAACGGAGACGTCGAGTAACCAAAACAAATGCGTTAAACAAATTCGAACACGTTATTTATCAATTTAACTCTAGAATTAAAGGATATACAACGAGAAACAACGTTTGACAACCTTTAAACAGTTTTAATAACTATCTCAAAAATTATCGCTCTGATGCAAACAACTGATGAGTTATCTACTCAAATTTGTTGAACAAAACGACTTACGTATTTTAAATATGCTAACCTTTAGCCCGGTAAGCAAATTAAAAAAAAAACGCAATATGTAGGCTACACGAGAACGGAGACGTCGAGTAACCAAAACAAATGCGTTAAACAAATTCGAACACGTTATTTATCAATTTAACTCTAGAATTAAAGGATATACAACGAGAAACAACGTTTGACAACCTTTAAACAGTTTTAATAACTATCTCAAAAATTATCGCTCTGATGCAAACAACTGATGAGTTATCTACTTAAATATGATGAACAAAACGACTTACGTATTTTAAACATGCTAACCTTTAGCCCGGTAAGCAAATTAAAAAAAAACGCAATATGTAGGCTACACGAGAACGGAGACGTCGAGTAACCAAAACAAATGCGTTAAACAAATTCGTACACGTTATTTATCAATTTAACTCTAGAATTAAAGGATATACAACGAGAAACAACGTTTGACAACCTTTAAACAGTTTTAATAACTATCTCAAAAATTATCGCTCTGATGCAAACAACTGATGAGTTATCTACTTAAATATAATGAACAAAACGACTTACGTATTTTAAACATGCTAACCTTTAGCCCGGTAAGCAAATTAAAAAAAAACGCAATATGTAGGCTACACGAGAACGGAGACGTCGAGTAACCAAAACAAATGCGTTAAACAAATTCGTACACGTTATTTATCAATTTAACTCTAGAATTAAAGGATATACAACGAGAAACAACGTTTGACAACCTTTAAACAGTTTTAATAACTATCTCAAAAATTGTCGCTCTGATGCAAACAACTGATGAGTTATCTACTTAAATTTGATGAACAAAACGACTTACGTATTTTAAACATGCTAACCTTTAGCTCGGTAAGCAAATTAAAAAAAAACGCAATATGTAGGCTACACGAGAACGGAGACGTCGAGTAACCAAAACAAATGCGTTAAACAAATTCGAACACGTTATTTATCAATTTAACTCTAGAATTAAAGGATATACAACGAGAAACAACGTTTGACAACCTTTAAACAGTTTTAATAACTATCTCAAAAATTATCGCTCTGATGCAAACAACTGATGAGTTATCTACTTAAATTTGTTGAACAAAACGACTTACGTATTTTAAACATGCTAACCTTTAGCCCGGTAAGCAAATTAAAAAAAAAACGCAATATGTAGGCTACACGAGAACGGAGACGTCGAGTAACCAAAACAAATGCGTTAAACAAATTCGTACACGTTATTTATCAATTTAACTGTAGAATTAAAGGATATACATCGAGAAACAACGTTTGACAACCTTTAAACAGTTTTAATAACTATCTCAAAAATTATCGCTCTGATGCAAACAACTGATGAGTTATCTACTTAAATATGATAAACAAAACGACTTACGTATTTTAAGCATGCTAACCTTTAGCCCGGTAAGCAAATTAAAAAAAAAACGCAATATGTAGGCTACACGAGAACGGAGACGTCGAGTAACCAAAACAAATGCGTTAAACAAATTCGTACACGTTATTTATCAATTTAACTCTAGAATTAAAGGATATACAACGAGAAACAACGTTTGACAACCTTTAAAGAGTTTTAATAACTATCTCAAAAATTATCGCTCTGATGCAAACAACTGATGAGTTATCTACTTAAATTTGATGAACAAAACGACTTACGTATTTTAAACATGCTAACCTTTAGCCCGGTAAGCAAATTTAAAAAAAAACGCAATATGTAGGCTACACGAGAACGGAGACGTCGAGTAACCAAAACAAATGCGTTAAACAAATTCGTACACGTTATTTATCAATTTAACTCTAGAATTAAAGGATATACAACGAGAAACAACGTTTGACAACCTTTAAACAGTTTTAAAAACTATCTCAAAAATTATCGCTCTGATGCAAACAACTGATGAGTTATCTACTTAAATATGATGAACAAAACGACTTACGTATTTTAAACATGCTAACCTTTAGCCCGGTAAGCAAATTAAAAAAAAACGCAATATGTAGGCTACACGAGAACGGAGACGTCGAGTAACCAAAACAAATTCGTTAAACAAATTCGTACACGTTATTTATCAATTTAACTCTAGAATTAAAGGATATACAACGAGAAACAACGTTTGACAACCTTTAAACAGTTTTAATAACTATCTCAAAAATTATCGCTCTGATGCAAACAACTGATGAGTTATCTACTTAAATTTGATGAACAAAACGACTTACGTATTTTAAACATGCTAACCTTTAGCCCGGTAAGCAGATTAAAAAAAAAAAACGCAATATGTAGGCTACACGAGAACGGAGACGTCGAGTAACCAAAACAAATGCGTTAAATAAATTCGTACACGTTATTTATCAATTTAACTCTAGAATTAAAGGATATACAACGAGAAAAAAAATTTGACAACCTTTAAACAGTTTTAATAACTATCTCAAAAATTATCGCTCTGATGCAAACAACTGATGAGTTATCTACTTAAATATGATGAACAAAACGACTTACGTATTTTAAACATGCTAACCTTTAGCCCGGTAAGCAAATTAAAAAAAAAAACGCAATATGTAGGCTACACGAGAACGGAGACGTCGAGTAACCAAAACAAATGCGTTAAACAAATTCGTACACGTTATTTATCAATTTAACTCTAGAATTAAAGGATATACAACGAGAAACAACGTTTGACAACCTTTAAACAGTTTTAATAACTATCTCAAAAATTATCGCTCTGATGCAAACAACTGATGAGTTATCTACTTAAATTTGTTGAACAAAACGACTTACGTATTTTAAGCATGCTAACCTTTAGCCCGGTAAGCAAATTAAAAAAAAAACGCAATATGTAGGCTACACGAGAACGGAGACGTCGAGTAACCAAAACAAATGCGTTAAACAAATTCGAACACGTTATTTATCAATTTAACTCTAGAATTAAAGGATATACAACGAGAAACAACGTTTGACAACCTTTAAACAGTTTTAATAACTATCTCAAAAATTATCGCTCTGATGCAAACAACTGATGAGTTATCTACTTAAATATGATGAACAAAACGACTTACGTATTTTAAACATGCTAACCTTTAGCCCGGTAAGCAAATTAAAAAAAAAACGCAATATGTAGGCTACACGAGAACGGAGACGTCGAGTAACCAAAACAAATGCGTTAAACAAATTCGAACACGTTATTTATCAATTTAACTCTAGAATTAAAGGATATACAACGAGAAACAACGTTTGACAACCTTTAAACAGTTTTAATAACTATCTCAAAAATTGTCGCTCTGATGCAAACAACTGATGAGTTATCTACTTAAATATGATGAACAAAACGACTTACGTATTTTAAACATGCTAACCTTTAGCCCGGTAAGCAAATTAAAAAAAAAACGCAATATGTAGGCTACACGAGAACGGAGACGTCGAGTAACCAAAACAAATGCGTTAAACAAATTCGTACACGTTATTTATCAATTTAACTCTTGAATTAAAGGATATACAACGAGAAACAACGTTTGACAACCTTTAAACAGTTTTAATAACTATCTCAAAAATTATCGCTCTGATGCAAACAACTGATAAGTTATCTACTTAAATTTGATGAACTAAACGACTTACGTATTTTAAACATGCTAACCTTTAGCCCGGTAAGCAAATTAAAAAAAAAACGCAATATGTAGGCTACACGAGAACGGAGACGTCGAGTAACCAAAACAAATGCGTTAAACAAATTCGTACACGTTATTTATCAATTTAACTCTAGAATTAAAGATTATACAACGAGAAACAACGTTTGACAACCTTTAAACAGTTTTAATAACTATCTCAAAAATTATCGCTCTGATGCAAACAACTGATGAGTTATCTACTTAAATTTGATGAACAAAACGACTTACGTATTTTAAACATGCTAACCTTTAGCCCGGTAAGCAAATTAAAAAAAAACGCAATATGTAGGCTACACGAGAACGGAGACGTCGAGTAACCAAAACAAATGCGTTAAACAAATTCGTACACGTTATTTATCAATTTAACTCTAGAATTAAAGGATATACAACGAGAAACAACGTTTGACAACCTTTAAACAGTTTTAATAACTATCTCAAAAATTATCGCTCTGATGCAAACAACTGATGAGTTATCTACTTAAATATGATGAACAAAACGACTTACGTATTTTAAACATGCTAACCTTTAGCCCGGTAAGCAAATTAAAAAAAAAACGCAATATGTAGGCTACACGAGAACGGAGACGTCGAGTAACCAAAACAAATGCGTTAAACAAATTCGTACACGTTATTTATCAATTTAACTCTAGAGTTAAAGGATATACAACGAGAAACAACGTTTGACAACCTTTAAACAGTTTTAATAACTATCTCAAAAATTATCGCTCTGATGCAAACAACTGATGAGTTATCTACTTAAATATGATGAACAAAACGACTTACGTATTTTAAGCATGCTAACCTTTAGCCCGGTAAGCAAATTAAAAAAAAAAAACGCAATATGTAGGCTACACGAGAACGGAGACGTCGAGTAACCAAAACAAATGCGTTAAACAAATTCGTACACGTTATTTATCAATTTAACTCTAGAATTAAAGGATATACAACGAGAAACAACGTTTCACAACAAATTCGTACACGTTATTTATCAATTTAACTCTAGAATTAAAGGATATACAACGAGAAACAACGTTTGACAACCTTTAAACTGTTTTAATAACTATCTCAAAAATTATCGCTCTGATGCAAACAACTGATGAGTTATCTACTTAAATATGATGAACAAAACGACTTACGTATTTTAAACATGCTAACCTTTAGCCCGGTAAGCAAATTAAAAAAAAAAACGCAATATGTAGGCTACACGAGAACGGAGACGTCGAGTAACCAAAACAAATGCGTTAAACAAATTCCTACACGTTATTTATCAATTTAACTCTAGAATTAAAGGATATACAACGAGAAACAACGTTTGACAACCTTTAAACAGTTTTAATAACTATCTCAAAAATTGTCGCTCTGATGCAAACAACTGAAGAGTTATCTACTTAAATATGATGAACAAAACGACTTACGTATTTTAAACATGCTAACCTTTAGCCCGGTAAGCAAATTAAAAAAAAAACGCAATATGTAGGCTACACGAGAACGGAGACGTCGAGTAACCAAAACAAATGCGTTAAACAAATTCGTACACGTTATTTATCAATTTAACTCTAGAATTAAAGGATATACAACGAGAAACAACGTTTGACAACCTTTAAACAGTTTTAATAACTATCTCAAAAATTGTCGCTCTGATGCAAACAACTGATGAGTTATCTACTTAAATATGATGAACAAAACGACTTACGTATTTTAAACATGCTAACCTTTAGCCCGGTAAGCAAATTAAAAAAAAAACGCAATATGTAGGCTACACGAGAACGGAGACGTCGAGTAACCAAAACAAATGCGTTAAACAAATTCGAACACGTTATTTATCAATTTAACTCTAGAATTAAAGGATATACAACGAGAAACAACGTTTGACAACCTTTAAACAGTTTTAATAACTATCTCAAAAATTGTCGCTCTGATGCAAACAACTGATGAGTTATCTACTTAAATATGATGAACAAAACGACTTACGTATTTTAAACATGCTAACCTTTAGCCCGGTAAGCAAATTAAAAAAAAAACGCAATATGTAGGCTACACGAGAACGGAGACGTCGAGTAACCAAAACAAATGCGTTAAACAAATTCGTACACGTTATTTATCAATTTAACTCTAGAATTAAAGGATATACAACGAGAAACAACGTTTGACAACCTTTAAACAGTTTTAATAACTATCTCAAAAATTGTCGCTCTGATGCAAACAACTGATGAGTTATCTACTTAAATTTGTTGAACAAAACGACTTACGTATTTTAAACATGCTAACCTTTAGCCCGGTAAGCAAATTAAAAAAAAACGCAATATGTAGGCTACACGAGAACGGAGACGTCGAGTAACCAAAACAAATGCGTTAAACAAATTCGTACACGTTATTTATCAATTTAACTCTAGAATTAAAGGATATACAACGAGAAACAACGTTTGACAACCTTTAAACAGTTTTAATAACTATCTCAAAAATTGTCGCTCTGATGCAAACAACTGATGAGTTATCTACTTAAATATGATGAGCAAAACGACTTACGTATTTTAAACATGCTAACCTTTAGCCCGGTAAGCAAATAAAAAAAAAACGCAATATGTAGGCTACACGAGAACGGAGACGTCGAGTAACCAAAACAAATGCGTTAAACAAATTCGTACACGTTATTTATCAATTTAACTCTAGAATTAAAGGATATACAACGAGAAACAACGTTTGACAACCTTTAAACAGTTTTAATAACTATCTCAAAAATTATCGCTCTGATGCAAACAACTGATGAGTTATCTACTTAAATTTGTTGAACAAAACGACTTACGTATTTTAAGCATGCTAACCTTTAGCCCGGTAAGCAAATTAAAAAAAAAAACGCAATATGTAGGCTACACGAGAACGGAGACGTCGAGTAACCAAAACAAATGCGTTAAACAAATTCGTACACGTTATTTATCAATTTAACTCTAGAATTAAAGGATATACAACGAGAAACAACGTTTGACAACCTTTAAACAGTTTTAATAACTATCTCAAAAATTGTTGCTCTGATGCAAACAACTGATGAGTTATCTACTCAAATTTGTTGAACAAAACGACTTACGTATTTTAAGCATGCTAACCTTTAGCCCGGTAAGCAAATTAAAAAAAAAAACGCAATATGTAGGCTACACGAGAACGGAGACGTCGAGTAACCAAAACAAATGCGTTAAACAAATTCGTACACGTTATTTATCAATTTAACTCTAGAATTAAAGGATATACAACGAGAAACAACGTTTGACAACCTTTAAACAGTTTTAATAACTATCTCAAAAATTATCGCTCTGATGCAAACAACTGATGAGTTATCTACTTAAATTTGTTGAACAAAACGACTTACGTATTTTAAACATGCTAACCTTTAGCCCGGTAAGTAAATTAAAAAAAAAAACGCAATATGTAGGCTACACGAGAACGGAGACATCGAGTAACCAAAACAAATGCGTTAAACTAATTCGTACACGTTATTTATCAATTTAACTCTAGAATTAAAGGATATACAACGAGAAACAACGTTTGACAACCTTTAAACAGTTTTAATAACTATCTCAAAAATTATCGCTCTGATGCAAACAACTGATGAGTTATCTACTTAAATATGATGAACAAAACGACTTACGTATTTTAAACATGCTAACCTTTAGCCCGGTAAGCAAATTAAAAAAAAAACGCAATATGTAGGCTACACGAGAACGGAGATGTCGAGTAACCAAAACAAATGCGTTAAACAAATTCGTACACGTTATTTATCAATTTAACTCTAGAATTAAAGGATATACAACGAGAAACAACGTTTGAAAACCTTTAAACAGTTTTAATAACTATCTCAAAAATTATCGCTCTGATGCAAACAACTGATGAGTTATCTACTTAAATATGATGAACAAAACGACTTACGTATTTTAAACATGCTAACCTTTAGCCCGGTAACCAAATTAAAAAAAAAACGCAATATCTAGGCTACACGAGAACGGAGACGTCGAGTAACCAAAACAAATGCGTTAAACAAATTCGTACACGTTATTTATCAATTTAACTCTAGAATTAAAGGATATACAACGAGAAACAACGTTTGACAACCTTTAAACAGTTTTAATAACTATCTCAAAAATTATCGCTCTGATGCAAACAACTGATGAGTTATATACTTAAATATGATGAACAAAACGACTTACGTATTTTAAGCATGCTAACCTTTAGCCCGGTAAGCAAATTAAAAAAAAAAACGCAATATGTAGGCTACACGAGAACGGAGACGTCGAGTAACCAAAACAAATGCGTTAAACAAATTCGTACACGTTATTTATCAATTTAACTCTAGAATTAAAGGATATACAACGAGAAACAACGTTTGACAACCTTTAAACAGTTTTAATAACTATCTCAAAAATTATCGCTCTGATGCAAACAACTGATGAGTTATCTACTTAAATATGATGAACAAAACGACTTACGTATTTTAAACATGCTAACCTTTAGCCCGGTAAGCAAATTAAAAAAAAAAACGCAATATGTAGGCTACACGAGAACGGAGACGTCGAGTAACCAAAACAAATGCGTTAAACAAATTCCTACACGTTATTTATCAATTTAACTCTAGAATTAAAGGATATACAACGAGAAACAACGTTTGACAACCTTTAAACAGTTTTAATAACTATCTCAAAGATTGTCGCTCTGATGCAAACAACTGATGAGTTATCTACTTAAATTTGATGAACAAAACGACTTACGTATTTTAAACATGCTAACCTTTAGCCCGGTAAGCAAATTAAAAAAAAAAACGCAATATGTAGGCTACACGAGAACGGAGACGTCGAGTAACCAAAACAAATGCGTTAAACAAATTCGTACACGTTATTTATCAATTTAACTCTAGAATTCAAGGATATACAACGAGAAACAACGTTTGACAACCTTTAAACAGTTTTAATAACTATCTCAAAAATTATCGCTCTGATGCAAACAACTGATGAGTTATCTACTTAAATTTGTTGAACAAAACGACTTACGTATCTTAAACATGCTAACCTTTAGCCCGGTAAGCAAATTAAAAAAAAACGCAATATGTAGGCTACACGAGAACCGAGACGTCGAGTAACCAAAACAAATGCGTTAAACAAATTCTTACACGTTATTTATCAATTTAACTCTAGAATTAAAGGATATACAACGAGAAACAACGTTTGACAACCTTTAAACAGTTTTAATAACTATCTCAAAAATTATCGCTCTGATGCAAACAACTGATGAGTTATCTACTTAAATATGATGAACAAAACGACTTACGTATTTTAAGCATGCTAACCTTTAGCCCGGTAAGCAAATTAAAAAAAAAACGCAATATGTAGGCTACACGAGAACGGAGACGTCGAGTAACCAAAACAAATGCGTTAAACAAATTCGTACACGTTATTTATCAATTTAACTCTAGAATTAAAGGATATACAACGAGAAACAACGTTTGACAACCTTTAAACAGTTTTAATAACTATCTCAAAAATTATCGCTCTGATGCAAACAACTGATGAGTTATCTACTTAAATATGATGAACAAAACGACTTACGTATTTTAAACATGCTAACCTTTAGCCCGGTAAGCAAATTAAAAAAAAAACGCAATATGTAGGCTACACGAGAACGGAGACGTCGAGTAACCAAAACAAATGCGTTAAACAAATTCGAACACGTTATTTATCAATTTAACTCTAGAATTAAAGGATATACAACGAGAAACAACGTTTGACAACCTTTAAACTGTTTTAATAACTATCTCAAAAATTATCGCTCTGATGCAAACAACTGATGAGTTATCTACTTATATATGATGAACAAAACGACTTACGTATTTTAAACATGCTAACCTTTAGCCCGGTAAGCAAATTAAAAAAAAAAACGCAATATGTAGGCTACACGAGAACGGAGACGTCGAGTAACCAAAACAAATGCGTTAAACAAATTCCTACACGTTATTTATCAATTTAACTCTAGAATTAAAGGATATACAACGAGAAACAACGTTTGACAACCTTTAAACAGTTTTAATAACTATCTCAAAAATTGTCGCTCTGATGCAAACAACTGATGAGTTATCTACTTAAATATGATGAACAAAAGGACTTACGTATTTTAAACATGCTAACCTTTAGCCCGGTAAGCAAATTAAAAAAAAAACGCAATATGTAGGCTACACGAGAACGGAGACGTCGAGTAACCAAAACAAATGCGTTAAACAAATTCTTACACGTTATTTATCAATTTAACTCTAGAATTAAAGGATATACAACGAGAAACAACGTTTGACAACCTTTAAACAGTTTTAATAACTATCTCAAAAATTATCGCTCTGATGCAAACAACTGATGAGTTATCTACTTAAATATGATGAACAAAACGACTTACGTATTTTAAACATGCTAACCTTTAGCCCGGTAAGCAAATTAAAAAAAAAAACGCAATATGTAGGCTACACGAGAACGGAGACGTCGAGTAACCAAAACAAATGCGTTAAACAAATTCGTACACGTTGTTTATCAATTTAACTCTAGAATTAAAGGATATACAACGAGAAAAAACGTTTGACAACCTTTAAACAGTTTTAATAACTATCTCAAAAATTGTCGCTCTGATGCAAACAACTGATGAGTTATCTACTTAAATTTGTTGAACAAAACGACTTACGTATTTTAAACATGCTAACCTTTAGCCCGGTAAGCAAATTAAAAAAAAACGCAATATGTAGGCTACACGAGAACGGAGACGTCGAGTAACCAAAACAAATGCGCTAAACAAATTCTTACACGTTATTTATCAATTTAACTCTAGAATTAAAGGATATCCAACGAGAAACAACGTTTGACAACCTTTAAACAGTTTTAATAACTATCTCAAAAATTATCGCTCTGATGCAAACAACTGAGGAGTTATCTACTTAAATATGATGAACAAAACGACTTACGTATTTTAAACATGCCAACCTTTAGCCCGGTAAGCAAATTAAAAAAAAAACGCAATATGTAGGCTACACGAGAACGGAGACGTCGAGTAACCAAAACAAATGCGTTAAACAAATTCGTACACGTTATTTATCAATTTAACTCTAGAATTAAAGGATATACAACGAGAAACAACGTTTGACAACCTTTAAACAGTTTTAATAACTATCTCAAAAATTGTCGCTCTGATGCAAACAACTGATGAGTTATCTACTTAAATTTGTTGAACAAAACGACTTACGTATTTTAAACATGCTAACCTTTAGCCCGGTAAGCAAATTAAAAAAAAACGCAATATGTAGGCTACACGAGAACGGAGACGTCGAGTAACCAAAACAAATGCGTTAAACAAATTCGTACACATTATTTATCAATTTAACTCTAGAATTAAAGGATATACAACGAGAAACAACGTTTGACAACCTTTAAACCGTTTTAATAACTATCTCAAAAATTGTCGCTCTGATGCAAACAACTGATGAGTTATCTACTTAAATATGATGAGCAAAACGACTTACGTATTTTAAATATTCTAACCTTTAGCCCGGTAAGCAAATTAAAAAAAAAAACGCAATATGTAGGCTACACGAGAACGGAGACGTCGAGTAACCAAAACAAATTCGTTAAACAAATTCGTACACGTTATTTATCAATCTAACTCTAGAATTAAAGGATATACAACGAGAAACAACGTTTGACAACCTTTAAACAGTTTTAATAACTATCTCAAAAATTATCGCTCTGATGCAAACAACTGATGAGTTATCTACTTAAATTTGTTGAACAAAACGACTTACGTATTTTAAGCATGCTAACCTTCAGCCCGGTAAGCAAATTAAAAAAAAAACGCAATATGTAGGCTACACGAGAACGGAGACGTCGAGTAACCAAAACAAATGCGTTAAACAAATTCGTACACGTTATTTATCAATTTAACTCTAGAATTAAAGGATATACAACGAGAAACAATGTTTGACAACCTTTAAACAGTTTTAATAACTATCTCAAAAATTATCGCTCTGATGCAAACAACTGATGAGTTATCTACTTAAATATGATGAACAAAACGACTTACGTATTTTAAACATGCTAACCTTTAGCCCGGTAAGCAAATTAAAAAAAAAACGCAATATGTAGGCTACACGAGAACGGAGACTTCGAGTAACCAAAACAAATGCGTTAAACAAATTCTTACACGTTATTTATCAATTTAACTCTAGAATTAAAGGATATACAACGAGAAACAACGTTTGACAACCTTTAAACCGTTTTAATAACTATCTCAAAAATTATCGCTCTGATGCAAACAACTGATGAGTTATCTACTTAAATATGATGAACAAAACGACTTACGTATTTTAAACATGCTAACCTTTATCCCGGTAAGCAAATTAAAAAAAAAACGCAATATGTAGGCTACACGGGAACAGAGACGTCGAGTAACCAAAACAAATGCGTTAAACAAATTCTTACACGTTATTTATCAATTTAACTCTAGAATTAAAGGATATACAACGTTTGACAACCTTTAAACAGTTTTAATAACTATCTCAAAAATTATCGCTCTGATGCAAACAACTGATGAGTTATCTACTTAAATTTGACGAACAAAACGACTTACGTATTTTAAACATGCTAACCTTTAGCCCGGTAAGCAAATTAAAAAAAAAACGCAATATGTAGGCTACACGAGAACGGAGACGTCGAGTAACCAAAACAAATGCGTTAAACAAATTCGTACACGTTATTTATCAATTTAACTCTAGAATTAAAGGATATACAACGACAAACAACGTTTGACAACCTTTAAACAGTTTTAATAACTATCTCAAAAATTATCGCTCTGATGCAAACAACTGATGAGTTATCTACTTAAATTTGTTGAACAAAACGACTTACGTATTTTAAGCATGCTAACCTTTAGCCCGGTAAGCAAATTAAAAAAAAAACGCAATATGTAGGCTACACGAGAACGGAGACGTCGAGTAACCAAAACAAATGCGTTAAACAAATTCGTACACGTTATTTATAAATTTAACTCTAGAATTAAAGGATATACAACGAGAAACAACGTTTGACAACCTTTAAACAGTTTTAATAACTATCTCAAAAATTATCGCTCTGATGCAAACAACTGATGAGTTATCTACTTAAATTTGTTGAACAAAACGACTTACGTATTTTAAACATGCTAACCTTTAGCCCGGTAAGCAAATTAAAAAAAAAACGCAATATGTAGGCTACACGAGAACGGAGACGTCGAGTAACCAAAACAAATGCGCTAAACAAATTCTTACACGTTATTTATCAATTTAACTCTAGAATTAAAGGATATACAACGAGAAACAACGTTTGACAACCTTTAAACAGTTTTAATAACTATCTCAAAAATTATCGCTCTGATGCAAACAACTGATGAGTTATCTACTTAAATATGATGAACAAAACGACTTACGTATTTTAAGCATGCTAACCTTTAGCCCGGTAAGCAAATTAAAAAAAAAACGCAATATGTAGGCTACACGAGAACGGAGACGTCGAGTAACCAAAACAAATGAGTTAAACAAATTCGTACACGTTATTTATCAATTTATCTCTAGAATTAAAGGATATACAACGAGAAACAACGTTTGACAACCTTTAAACAGTTTTAATAACTATCTCAAAAATTATCGCTCTGATGCAAACAACTGATGAGTTATCTACTTAAATATGATGAACAAAACGACTTACGTATTTTAAACATGCTAACCTTTAGCCCGGTAAGCAAATTAAAAAAAAAAACGCAATATGTAGGCTACACGAGAACGGAGACGTCGAGTAACCAAAACAAATGCGTTAAACAAATTCGTACACCTTATTTATCAATTTAACTCTAGAATTAAAGGATATACAACGAGAAACAACGTTTGACAACCTTTAAACAGTTTTAATAACTATCTCAAAAATTATCGCTCTGATGCAAACAACTGATGAGTTATCTACTTAAATATGATGAACAAAACGACTTACGTATTTTAAACATGCTAACCTTTAGCCCGGTAAGCAAATTAAAAAAAAAAACGCAATATGTAGGCTAAACGAGAACGGAGACGTCGAGTAACCAAAACAAATGCATTAAACAAATTCCTACACGTTATTTATCAATCTAACTCTAGAATTAAAGGATATACAACGAGAAACAACGTTTGACAACCTTTAAACAGTTTTAATAACTATCTCAAAAATTGTCGCTCTGATGCAAACAACTGATGAGTTATCTACTTAAATATGATGAACAAAACGACTTACGTATTTTAAACATGCTAACCTTTAGCCCGGTAAGCAAATTAAAAAAAAAACGCAATATGTAGGCTACACGAGAACGGAGACGTCGAGTAACCAAAACAAATGCGTTAAACAAATTCTTACACGTTATTTATCAATTTAACTCTAGAATTAAAGGATATACAACGTTTGACAACCTTTAAACAGTTTTAATAACTATCTCAAAAATTATCGCTCTGATGCAAACAACTGATGAGTTATCTACTTAAATTTGATGAACAAAACGACTTACGTATTTTAAACATGCTAACCTTTAGCCCGGTAAGCAAATTAAAAAAAAAACGCAATATGTAGGCTACACGAGAACGGAGACGTCGAGTAACCAAAACAAATGCGTTAAACAAATTCGTACACGTTATTTATCAATTTAACTCTAGAATTAAAGGATATACAACGAGAAACAACGTTTGACAACCTTTAAACAGTTTTAATAACTATCTCAAAAATTATCGCTCTGATGCAAACAACTGATGAGTTATCTACTTAAATTTGTTGAACAAAACGACTTACGTATTTTAAGCATGCTAACCTTTAGCCCGTAAGCAAATTAAAAAAAAAAACGCAATATGTAGGCTACACGAGAACGGAGACGTCGAGTAACCAAAACAAATGCGTTAAACAAATTCGTACACGTTATTTATCAATTTAACTCTAGAATTAAAGGATATACAACGAGAAACAACGTTTGACAACCTTTAAACAGTTTTAATAACTATCTCAAAAATTGTTGCTCTGATGCAAACAACTGATGAGTTATCTACTCAAATTTGTTGAACAAAACGACTTACGTATTTTAAGCATGCTAACCTTTAGCCCGGTAAGCAAATAAAAAAAAAAAACGCAATATGTAGGCTACACGAGAACGGAGACGTCGAGTAACCAAAACAAATGCGTTAAACAAATTCTTACACGTTATTTATCAATTTAACTCTAGAATTAAAGGATATACAACGAGAAACAACGTTTGACAACCTTTAAACAGTTTTAATAACTATCTCAAAAATTATCGCTCTGATGCAAACAACTGATGAGTTATCTACTTAAATATGATGAACAAAACGACTTACGTATTTTAAACATGCTAACCTTTAGCCCGGTAAGCAAATTAAAAAAAAAACGCAATATGTAGGCTACACGAGAACGGAGACGTCGAGTAACCAAAACAAATGCGTTAAACAAATTCGTACGCGTTATTTATCAATTTAACTCTAGACTTAAAGGATATACAACGAGAAACAACGTTTGACAACCTTTAAACAGTTTTAATAACTATCTCAAAAATTATCGCTCTGATGCAAACAACTGATGAGTTATCTACTTAAATTTGATGAACAAAACGACCTACGTATTTTAAACATGCTAACCTTTAGCCCGGTAAGCAAATAAAAAAAAACGCAATATGTAGGCTACACGAGAACGGAGACGTCGAGTAACCAAAACAAATGCGTAAACAAATTCGTACACGTTATTTATCAATTTAACTCTAGAATTAAAGGATATACAACGAGAAACAACGTTTGACAACCTTTAAACAGTTTTAATAACTATCTCAAAAATTATCGCTCTGATGCAAACAACTGATGAGTTATCTACTTAAATATGATGAACAAAACGACTTACGTATTTTAAACATGCTAACCTTTAGCCCGGTAAGCAAATTAAAAAAAAAAAACCCAATATGTAGGCTACACGAGAACGGAGACGTCGAGTAACCAAAACAAATGCGTTAAACAAATTCGTACGCGTTATTTATCAATTTAACTCTAGAATTAAAGGATATACAACGAGAAACAACGTTTGACAACCTTTAAACAGTTTTAATAGCTATCTCAAAAATTATCGCTCTGATGCAAACAACTGATGAGTTATCTACTCAAATTTGATGAACAAAACGACTTACGTATTTTAAACATGCTAACCTATAGCCCGAGAAGCAAATTAAAAAAAAAACGCAATATGTAGGCTACACGAGAACGGAGACGTCGAGTAACCAAAACAAATGCGTTAAACAAATTCGTTATACAACGAGAAACATTGTTTGACAACCTTTAAACAGTTTTAATAACTATCTCAAAAATTATCGCTCTGATGCAAACAACTGATGAGTTATCTACTTAAATTTGATGAACAAAACGACTTACGTATTTTAAACATGCTAACCTTTAGCCCGGTAAGCAAATTAAAAAAAAAACGCAATATGTAGGCTACACGAGAACGGAGACGTCGAGTAACCAAAACAAATGCGTTAAACAAATTCGTACACGTTATTTATCAATTTAACTCTAGAATTAAAGGATATACAACGAGAAACAACGTTTGACAACCTTTAAACAGTTTTAATAACTATCTCAAAAATTATCGCTCTGATGCAAACAACTGATGAGTTATCTACTTAAATTTGTTGAACAAAACGACTTACGTATTTTAAGCATGCTAACCTTTAGCCCGGTAAGCAAATTAAAAAAAAGACGCAATATGTAGGCTACACGAGAACGGAGACGTCGAGTAACCAAAACAAATGCGTTAAACAAATTCGTACACGTTATTTATCAATTTGACTCTAGAATTAAAGGATATACAACGAGAAACAACGTTTGACAACCTTTAAACAGTTTTAATAACAATCTCAAAAATTGTCGCTCTGATGCAAACAACTGATGAGTTATCTACTTAAATTTGTTGAACAAAACGACTTATGTATTTTAAATATGCTAACCTTTAGCCCGGTAGGATAGGATAGGATAGGTTAGGTGGTAGCTTCCCTGATAAGGATAGCTCACTTGGACAACACGAAGGTCCGTTGTGATACCACATACACCAAAAATAACGGTGACCTAGATCCAGCTACTTAGAGAATCGTTGGGTAGCAACGATAAAGCTCCGAATGATACCGATCTCAACTTTGGATATATCCTCGGGAGATCCAAGTGAGTCGCGACCGAAGTACTTTCGCCTAATTCTGGCAAAAGCTGGACAATCAAGCATAAAGTGATTTGGTGATTCCACCTCATCATCCTCCATACAGCTGCAGCAGGATGGAGTTTCCAGTATATTGAGACGTACCGCATGGATACCCATGGGACAGTGCCCTGTCAAAACCCCAATGACCATTGATAGGTGAGCCTTAGTGAACCCAATTATTTCAGCAGACCTCCTGCCATCCACTTTCGGCCAGAAAGATCTTGCTACCCTGCAAGACGTGGTATCCGCCCAACGTTTGCTGAGCTGATTCGAGGCCCAGCTATGGAGGAGCAATCCACAGGTGGCCAGCGGGATCCCGAAGTCCCTACAGCCATCTTCATCCGGTTCAGTTGTACCGATGCGGGCTAAGAGATCCGCTTGACAGTTACCCGGGATATCACTATGGCCCGGGACCCAGATAATCTTAATTGTAAAATAATTCGATGCAATCGCAAGCGAGGTCAGCCACTCCCAGACCACCCTCGATCGCACTCTAGTTGAGCTCAAGGCCTTGATAGCCGATTGGCTATCAGAGTAGATGTTAAATTCCCTAACCGTGGTAGCACTGGATAGCATTCCATCCACCGCATCCTTAATCGCAGCAATTTCCGCTTGGAATACACTGCAGTGATCAGCCAACTTAAACTTGCGGCTTAAATTTAGCTCTTGACAAAAGACCCCCCCACCAACCTTTCCATCCAGCTTTGACCCATCCGTGAACAAGTTAACCGGTCCCATGCCCCAGATAATTCCTCTTCCCCAATCCTCTCTCTCTGGAATAACTGGGGTGAAGGTTGTATAGGGAGCTGTTATCGGCATACAGTAGTCCGTTCTGTCCGGGATGAAGTCGAAACTGATAAGAAGGCTAGAGTGTCCGCGGTCAGAAAGTCTATATCCCATATCACGAAGCCTGACCAACGACCTTGCCGCGGCCGCCTTTCCCGCAATATCTACTGGGTATATGTTCAGCATGACGTTCAGTGCCAAGGTAGGCGTTGTTCTGAGAGCGCCACTGATACCGATCAGCGCCGTCCGTTGCACTGACACTAACATTTTGGAGGTGCTCGCCGTGTCCAGTGCTTTCCACCAGACCAGCACCCCATATAGCAGAATCGGTTTGACCACCATCTCATAAAGCCAGTGTACTATTCTTGGCGAGAGTCCCCATCTCTTTCCGATAGCTCCTCTGCAGCAGTACAAGGCAATGGCAGCCTTCCTGGCCCGATCTTCCGCATTGGGTCTCCAGGACAGTTTCTTGTCCAAAACAATCCCCAAATATTTAACCCTATCAGAAAGTACCAACGGTACCCTGCAATCGAGGGAGTTCTGAAATCGGGCACCTTATATCTTCTTGTGAAAAGGACCAATTCCGTTTTTCCCGGGTTGACCGCCAATCCACATGATTCAGCCCACCTAGCCACAGTATCCAGGTAGCCCTGAAGAACATCGCGCAGGGCGCCCAGAAATTTGCCTCTGACTAGGATAGCGAGGTCATCTGCATAGGCAACCACCCGACAACCATTGGCTTCCAGCTCCACAAGAAGCTCGTTGACTACCACAACCCAGAGGAGAGGAGATAGGACACCCCCCTGTGGCGTGCCCCTGCACACCTTCCTCTTAATTATGGCCCCTCCCCACTCCGCTGCGACAATTCTGCCGCATAGAAGTTTGCTAATAAATTCAACCAGAGCCGCCTCGACTTCTAAACCCACCAGAGCTCTTTCGATTGACCCCGGTAAGACATTGTTAAAAGCTCCCTCGATGTCTAGAAAGGCACCCAGAGCATACTCTTTGTGTTCTAGGGACCCCTCTATTTGCTTTACAATCGAATGGAGAGCCGTTTCCGTCGATCTGCCCTTGCAGTACGCATGTTGTGAAGCCGACAGTAACCCCCGAGGTATTCTTTCCCGTAGGTACAGGTCAATCAACCGCTCAAACGTCTTAAGAAGAAACGACGAGAGACTGATTGGCCTGAAATCCTTAGGTGATACATGAGAGCTTCTGCCGGCCTTCGGAATGAAAATAACCCTAACCGTGTGCCAAGACTTCGGGATATAGTTAAGCCTGAGGCAGTTAGTATATATGATGGCCAACCAGCGGCAGGAAATCCCCAAAGACCTTTGAAGCTGCGCAGGAATGATTCCACCCGGGCCCGGAGACTTATAGGGCTTGAACGACCCTATAGCCCAGGTTATCTGACTTTCCCGTAAGCCCGGTAAGCAAATTAAAAAAAAAACGCAATATGCAGGCTACTCGAGAACGGAGACGTCGAGTAACCAAAACAAATGCGTTAAACAAATTCGTACACGTTATTTATCAATTTAACTCTAGAATTAATGGATATACAACGAGAAACAACGTTTGACAACCTTTAAACAGTTTTAATAACTATCTCAAAAATTATCGCTCTGATGCAAACAACTGATGAGTTATCTACTTAAATATGATGAACAAAACGACTTACGTATTTTAAACATGCTAACCTTTAGCCCGGTAAGCAAATTAAAAAAAAAACGCAATATGTAGGCTACACGAGAACGGAGACGTCGAGTAACCAAAACAAATGCGTTAAACAAATTCGTACACGTTATTTATCAATTTAACTCTAGAATTAAAGGATATACAACGAGAAACAACGTTTGACAACCTTTAAACAGTTTTAATAACTATCTCAAAAATTATCGCTCTGATGCAAACAACTGATGAGTTATCTACTTAAATTTGATGAACAAAACGACTTACGTATTTTAAACATGCTAACCTTTACCCCGGTAAGCAAATTAAAAAAAAAACGCAATATGTAGGCTACACGAGAACGGAGACGTCGAGTAACCAAAACAAATGCGTTAAACAAATTCGTACACGTTATTTATCAATTTAACTCTAGAATTAAAGGATATACAACGAGAAACAACGTTTGACAACCTTTAAACAGTTTTAATAACTATCTCAAAAATTATCGCTCTGATGCAAACAACTGATGAGTTATCTACTTAAATTTGTTGAACAAAACGACTTACGTATTTTAAACATGCTAACCTTTAGCCCGGTAACCAAATTAAAAAAAAAACGCAATATGTAGGCTACACGAGAACGGAGACGTCGAGTAACCAAAACAAATGCGTTAAACAAATTCGTACACGTTATTTATCAATTTAACTCTAGAATTAAAGGATATACAACGAGAAACAACGTTTGACAACCTTTAAACAGTTTTAATAACTATCTCAAAAATTGTCGCTCTGATGCAAACAACTGATGAGTTATCTACTCACACTTGTTGAACAAAACGTCTTACGTATTTTAAACATGCTAACCTTTAGCCCGGTAAGAAAATTAAAAAAAAAACGCAATATGTAGGCTACACGAGAACGGAGACGTCGAGTAACCAAAACAAATGCGTTAAACAAATTCGTACACGTTATTTATCAATTTAACTCTAGAATTAAAGGATATACAACGAGAAACAACGTTTGACAACCTTTAAATAGTTTTAATAACTATCTCAAAAATTGTCGCTCTGATGCAAACAACTGATGAGTTATCTACTTAAATTTGTTGAACAAAACGACTTACGTATTTTAAACATGCTAACCTTTAGCCCGGTAAGCAAATTAAAAAAAAAACGCAATATGTAGGCTACACGAGAACGGAGACGTCGAGTAACCAAAACAAATGCGTTAAACAAATTCGTACACGTTATTTATCAATTTAACTCTAGAATTAAAGGATATACAACGAGAAACAACGTTTGACAACCTTTAAACAGTTTTAATAACTATCTCAAAAATTATCGCTCTGATGCAAACAACTGATGAGTTATCTACTTAAATTTGTTGAACAAAACGACTTACGTATTTTAAACATGCTAACCTTTAGCCCGGTAAGCCAATTAAAAAAAAAACGCAATATGTAGGCTACACGAGAACGGAGACGTCGAGTAACCAAAACAAATGCGTTAAACAAATTCGTACACGTTATTTATCAATTTAACTCTAGAATTAAAGGATATACAACGAGAAACAACGTTTGACAACCTTTAAACAGTTTTAATAACTATCTCAAAAATTATCGCTCTGATGCAAACAACTGCTGAGTTATCTACTCAAATTTGTTGAACAAAACGACTTACGTATTTTAAACATGCTAACCTTTAGCCCGGTAAGCAAATTAAAAAAAAAACGCAATATGTAGGCTACACGAGAACGGAGACGTCGAGTAACCAAAACAAATGCGTTAAACAAATTCGTACACGTTATTTATCAATTTAACTCTAGAATTAAAGGATATACAACGAGAAACAACTTTTGACAACCTTTAAACGGTTTTAATAACTATCTCAAACATTATCGCTCTGATGCAAACAACTGATGAGTTATCTACTTAAATATGATGAACAAAACGACTTACGTATTTTAAACATGCTAACCTTTAGCCCGGTAAGCAAATTAAAAAGAAAACGCAATATGTAGGCTACACGAGAACGGAGACGTCGAGTAACCAAAACAAATGCGTTAAACAAATTCGTAAACGTTATTTATCAATTTAACTCTAGAATTAAAGGATATACAACGAGAAACAACGTTTGACAACCTTTAAACAGTTTTAATAACTATCTCAAAAATTATCGCTCTGATGCAAACAACTGATGAGTTATCTACTTAAATTTGATGAACAAAACGACTTACGTATTTTAAACATGCTAACCTTTAGCCCGGTAAGCAAATTAAAAAAAAAAACGCAATATGTAGGCTACACGAGAACGGAGACGTCGAGTAACCAAAACAAATGCGTTAAACAAATTCGTACACGTTATTTATCAATTTAACTCTAGAATTAAAGGATATACAACGAGAAACAACGTTTGACAACCTTTAAACAGTTTTAATAACTATCTCAAAAATTATCGCTCTGATGCAAACAACTGATGAGTTATCTACTTAAATTTGTTGAACAAAACGACTTACGTATTTTAAACATGCTAACCTTTAGCCCGGTAAGCAAATTAAAAAAAAAACGCAATATGTAGGCTACACGAGAACGGAGACGTCGAGTAACCAAAACAAATGCGTTAAACAAATTCGTACACGTTATTTATCAATCTAACTCTAGAATTAAAGGATATACAACGAGAAACAACGTTTGACAACCTTTAAACAGTTTTAATAACTATCTCAAAAATTGTCGCTCTGATGCAAACAACTGATGAGTTATCTACTTAAATTTGATGAACAAAACGACTTACGTATTTTAAACATGCTAACCTTTAGCCCGGTAAGCAAATTTAAAAAAAAAACGCAATATGTAGGCTACACGAGAACGGAGATGTCGAGTAACCAAAACAAATGCGTTAAACAAATTCGTACACGTTATTTATCAATTTAACTCTAGAATTAAAGGATATACAACGAGAAACAACGTTTGACAACCTTTAAACAGTTTTAATAACTATCTCAAAAATTGTCGCTCTGATGCAAACAACTGATGAGTTATCTACTTAAATTTGTTGAACAAAACGACTTACGTATTTTAAGCATGCTAACCTTTAGCCCGGTAAGCAAATTAAAAAAAAAAACGCAATATGTAGGCTACACGAGAACGGAGACGTCGAGTAACGAAAACAAATGCGTTAAACAAATTCGTACACGTTATTTATCAATTTAACTCTAGAATTAAAGGATATACAACGAGAAACAACGTTTGACAACCTTTAAACAGTTTTAATAACTATCTCAAAAATTGTCGCTCTGATGCAAACAACTGATGAGTTATCTACTCAAGTTTGTTGAACAAAACGACTTACGTATTTTAAGCATGCTAACCTTTAGCCCGGTAAGCAAATTAAAAAAAAAAACGCAATATGTAGGCTACACGAGAACGGAGACGTCGAGTAACCAAAACAAATGCGTTAAACAAATTCGTACACGTTATTTATCAATTTAACTCTAGGATTAAAGGATATACAACGAGAAACAACGTTTGACAACCTTTAAACAGTTTTAATAACTATCACAAAAATTGCCGCTCTGATGCAAACAACTGATGAGTTATCTACTTAAATTTGATAAACAAAACGACTTACGTATTTTAAACATGCTAACCTTTAGCCCGGTAAGCAAATTAAAAAAAAAAACGCAATATGTAGGCTACACGAGAACGGAGACGTCGAGTAACCAAAACAAATGCGTTAAACAAATTCGTACACGTTATTTATCAATTTAGCTCTAGAATTAAAGGATATTCAACGAGAAACAACGTTTGACAACCTTTAAACAGTTTTAATAACTATCTCAAAAATTATCGCTCTGATGCAAACAACTGATGAGTTATCTACTTAAATATGATGAACAAAACGACTTACGTATTTTAAACATGCTAACCTTTAGCCCGGTAAGCAAATTAAAAAAAAAAAACACAATATGTAGGCTACACGAGAACGGAGACGTCGAGTAACCAAACCAAATGCGTTAAACAAATTCGTACACGTTATTTATCAATTTAACTCTAGAATTAAAGGATATACAACGAGAAACAACGTTTGACAACCTTTAAACAGTTTTAATAACTATCTCAAAAATTATCGCTCTGATGCAAACAACTGATGAGTTATCTACTTAAATTTGTTGAACAAAACGACTTACGTATTTTAAGCATGCTAACCTTTAGCCCGGTAAGCAAATTAAAAAAAAACGCAATATGTAGGCTACACGAGAACGGAGACGTCGAGTAACCAAAACAAATGCGTTAAACAAATTCGTACACGTTATTTATCAATTTAACTCTAGAATTAAAGGATATACAACGAGAAACAACGTTTGACAACCTTTAAACAGTTTTAATAACTATCTCAAAAATTGTCGCTCTGATGCAAACAACTGATGAGTTATCTACTCAAATTTGTTGAACAAAACGACATACGTATTTTAAGCATGCTAAACTTTAGCCCGGTAAGCAAATTAAAAAAAAAACGCAATATGTAGGCTACACGAGAACGGAGACGTCGAGTAACAAAAACAAATGCGTTAAACAAATTCGTACACGTTATTTATCAATTTAACTCTAGAATTAAAGGATATACAACGAGAAACAACGTTTGACAACCTTTAAACAGTTTTAATAACTATCTCAAAAATTATCGCTCTGATGCAAACAACTGATGAGTTATCTACTCAAATTTGTTGAACAAAACGACTTACGTATTTTAAACATGCTAACCTTTAGCCCGGTAAGCAAATTAAAAAAAAAAACGCAATATGTAGGCTACACGAGAACGGAGACGTCGAGTAACCAAAACAAATGCGTTAGACAAATTCGTACACGTTATTTATCAATTTAACTCTAGAATTAAAGGATATACAACGAGAAACAACGTTTGACAACCTTTAAACAGTTTTAATAACTATCTCAAAAATTATCGCTCTGATGCAAACAACTGATGAGTTATCTACTTAAATATGATGAACAAAACGACTTACGTATTTTAAACATGCTAACCTTTAGCCCGGTAAGCAAATTAAAAAAAAAAAAACGCAATATGTAGGCTACACGAGAACGGAGACGTCGAGTAACCAAAACAAATGCGTTAAACAAATTCGTACACGTTATTTATCAATTTAACTCTAGAATTAAAGGATATACAACGAGAAACAACGTTTGACAACCTTTAAACAGTTTTAATAACTATCTCAAAAATTATCGCTCTGATGCAAACAACTGATGAGTTATCTACTTAAATATGATGAACAAAACGACTTACGTATTTTAAACATGCTAACCTTTAGCCCGGTAAGCAAATTTAAAAAAAACGCAATATGTAGGCTACACGAGAACGGAGACGTCGAGTAACCAAAACAAATGCGTTAAACAAATTCGTACACGTTATTTATCAATTTAACCCTAGAATTAAAGGATATACAACGAGAAACAAGTTTGACAACCTTTAAACAGTTTTAATAACTATCTCAAAAATTGTCGCTCTGATGCAAACAACTGATGAGTTATCTACTTAAATTTGATGAACAAAACGACTTACGTATTTTAAACATGCTAACCTTTAGCCCGGTAAGCAAATTAAAAAAAAAAACGCAATATGTAGGCTACACGAGAACGGAGACGTCGAGTAACCAAAACAAATGCGTTAAACAAATTCGTACACGTTATTTATCAATTTAACTCTAGAATTAAAGGATATACAACGAGAAACAACGTTTGACAACCTTTAAACAGTTTTAATAACTATCTCAAAAATTGTCGCTCTGATGCAAACAACTGATGAGTTATCTACTAAAATTTGTTGAACAAAACGACTTACGTATTTTAAACATGCTAACCTTTAGCCCGGTAAGCAAATTAAAAAAAAAACGCAATATGTAGGCTACACGAGAACGGAGACGTCGAGTAACCAAAACAAATGCGTTAAACAAATTCGTACACGTTATTTATCAATTTAACTCTAGAATTAAAGGATATACAACGAGAAACAACGTTTGACAACCTTTAAACAGTTTTAATAACTATCTCCAAAATTATCGCTCTGATGCAAACAACTGATGAGTTATCTACTTAAATTTGTTGAACAAAACGACTTACGTATTTTAAACATGCTAACCTTTAGCCCGGTAAGCAAATTAAAAAAAAACGCAATATGTAGGCTACACGAGAACGGAGACGTCGAGTAACCAAAACAAATGCGTTAAACAAATTCGTACACGTTATTTATCAATCTAACTCTAGAATTAAAGGATATACAACGAGAAACAACGTTTGACAACCTTTAAACAGTTTTAATAACTATCTCAAAAATTGTCGCTCTGATGCAAACAACTGATGAGTTATCTACTTAAATTTGATGAACAAAACGACTTACGTATTTTAAACATGCTAACCTTTAGCCCGGTAAGCAAATTAAAAAAAAAACGCAATATGTAGGCTACACGAGAACGGAGACGTCGAGTAACCAAAACAAATGCGTTAAACAAATTCGTACACGTTATTTATCAATTTAACTCTAGGATTAAAGGATATACAACGAGAAACAACGTTTGACGACCTTTAAACAGTTTTAATAACTATCACAAAAATTGTCGCTCTGATGCAAACAACTGATGAGTTATCTACTTAAATTTGTTGAACAAAACGACTTTCGTATTTTAAACATGCTAACCTTTAGCCCGGTAAGCAAATTAAAAAAAAAACGCAATATGTAGGCTACACGAGAACGGAGACGTCGAGTAACCAAAACAAATGCATTAAACAAATTCGTACACGTTATTTATCAATCTAACTCTAGAATTAAAGGATATACAACGAGAAACAACGTTTGACAACCTTTAAACAGTTTTAATAACTATCTCAAAAATTGTCGCTCTGATGCAAACAACTGATGAGTTATCTACTTAAATTTGTTGAACAAAACGACTTACGTATTTTAAGCATGCTAACCTTTAGCCCGGTAAGCAAATTAAAAAAAAAAAACGCAATATGTAGGCTACACGAGAACGGAGACGTCGAGTAACCAAAACAAATGCGTTAAACAAATTCGTACACGTTATTTATCAATTTAACTCTAGGATTAAAGGATATACAACGAGAAACAACGTTTGACAACCTTTAAACAGTTTTAATAACTATCACAAAAATTGTCGCTCTGATGCAAACAACTGATGAGTTATCTACTTAAATTTGATGAACAAAACGACTTACGTATTTTAAACATGCTAACCTTTAGCCCGGTAAGCAAATTAAAAAAAAAAACGCAATATGTAGGCTACACGAGAACGGAGACGTCGAGTAACCAAAACAAATGCGTTAAACAAATTCGTACACGTTATTTATCAATTTAACTCTAGAATTAAAGGATATTCAACGAGAAACAACGTTTGACAACCTTTAAACAGTTTTAATAACTATCTCAAAAATTATCGCTCTGATGCAAACAACTGATGAGTTATCTACTTAAATATGATGAACAAAACGACTTACGTATTTTAAACATGCTAACCTTTAGCCCGGTAAGCAAATTAAAAAAAAAAACGCAATATGTAGGCTACACGAGAACGGAGACGTCGAGTAACCAAAACAAATGCGTTAAACAAATTCGTATACGTTATTTATCAATTTAACTCTAGAATTAAAGGATATACAACGAGAAACAACGTTTGACAACCTTTAAACAGTTTTAATAACTATCTCAAAAATTATCGCTCTGATGCAAACAACTGATGAGTTATCTACTTAAATTTGTTGAACAAAACGACTTAAGTATTTTAAGCATGCTAACCTTTAGCCCGGTAAGCAAATTAAAAAAAAAAACGCAATATGTAGGCTACACGAGAACGGAGACGTCGAGTAACCAAAACAAATGCGTTAAACAAATTCGTACACGTTATTTATCAATTTAACTCTAGAATTAAAGGATATACAACGAGAAACAACGTTTGACAACCTTTAAACAGTTTTAATAACTATCTCAAAAATTGTCGCTCTGATGCAAACAACTGATGAGTTATCTACTCAAATTTGTTGAACAAAACGACTTACGTATTTTAAGCATGCTAACCTTTAGCCCGGTAAGCAAATTAAAAAAAAAACGCAATATGTAGGCTACACGAGAACGGAGACGTCGAGTAACCAAAACAAATGCGTTAAACAAATTCGTACACGTTATTTATCAATTTAACTCTAGAATTAAAGGATATACAACGAGAAACAACGTTTGACAACCTTTAAACAGTTTTAATAACTATCTCAAAAATTATCGCTCTGATGCAAACAACTGATGAGTTATCTACTCAAATTTGTTGAACAAAACGACTTACGTATTTTAAACATGCTAACCTTTAGCCCGGTAAGCAAATTAAAAAAAAAACGCAATATGTAGGCTACACGAGAACGGAGACGTCGAGTAACCAAAACAAATGCGTTAAACAAATTCGTACACGTTATTTATCAATTTAACTCTAGAATTAAAGGATATACAACGAGAAACAACGTTTGACAACCTTTAAACAGTTTTAATAACTATCTCAAAAATTATCGCTCTGATGCAAACAACTGATGAGTTATCTACTTAAATATGATGAACAAAACGACTTACGTATTTTAAACATGCTAACCTTTAGCCCGGTAAGCAAATTAAAAAAAAACGCAATATGTGGGCTACACGAGAACGGAAACGTCGAGTAACCAAAACAAATGCGTTAAACAAATTCGTACACGTTATTTATCAATTTAACTCTAGAATTAAAGGATATACAACGAGAAACAACGTTTGACAACCTTTAAACAGTTTTAATAACTATCTCAAAAATTATCGCTCTGATGCAAACAACTGATGAGTTATCTACTTAAATATGATGAACAAAACGACTTACGTATTTTAAACATGCTAACCTTTAGCCCGGTAAGCAAATTAAAAAAAAAACGCAATATGTAGGCTACACGAGAACGGAGACGTCGAGTAACCAAAACAAATGCGTTAAACAAATTCGTACACGTTATTTATCAATTTAACTCTAGAATTAAAGGATATACAACGAGAAGCAACGTTTGACAACCTTTAAACAGTTTTAATAACTATCTCAAAAATTGTCGCTCTGATGCAAACAACTGATGAGTTATCTACTTAAATTTGATGAACAAAACGACTTACGTATTTTAAACATGCTAACCTTTAGCCCGGTAAGCAAATTTAAAAAAAAACGCAATATGTAGGCTACACGAGAACGGAGACGTCGAGTAACCAAAACAAATGCGTTAAACAAATTCGTACACGTTATTTATCAATTTAACTCTAGAATTAAAGGATATACAACGAGAAACAACGTTTGACAACCTTTAAACAGTTTTAATAACTATCTCACAAATTATCGCTCTGATGCAAACAACTGATGAGTTATCTACTTAAATATGATGAACAAAACGACTTACGTATTTTAAACATGATAACCTTTAGCCCGGTAAGCAAATTAAAAAAAAAACGCAATATGTAGGCTACACGAGAACGGAGACGTCGAGTAACCAAAACAAATGCGTTAAACAAATTCGTACACGTTATTTATCAATTTAACTCTAGAATTAAAGGATATACAACGAGAAACAACGTTTGACAACCTTTAAACAGTTTTAATAACTATCTCAAAAATTGTCGCTCTGATGCAAACAACTGATGAGATATCTACTTAAATTTGTTGAACAAAACGACTTACGTATTTTCAACATGCTAACCTTTAGCCCGGTAAGCAAATTAAAAAAAAAACGCAATATGTAGGCTACACGAGAACGGAGACGTCGAGTAACCAAAACAAATGCGTTAAACAAATTCGTACACGTTATTTATCAATTTAACTCTAGAATTAAAGGATATACAACGAGAAACAACGTTTGACAACCTTTAAACAGTTTTAATAACTATCTCAAAAATTATCGCTCTGATGCAAACAACTGATGAGTTATCTACTTAAATTTGTTGAACAAAACGACTTACGTATTTTAAACATGCTAACCTTTAGCCCGGTAAGCAAATTAAAAAAAAAACGCAATATGTAGGCTACACGAGAACGGAGACGTCGAGTAACCAAAACAAATGCGTTAAACAAATTCGTACACGTTATTTATCAATTTAACTCTAGAATTAAAGGATATACAACGAGAAACAACGTTTGACAACCTTTAAACAGTTTTAATAACTATCTCAAAAATTATCGCTCTGATGCAAACAACTGATGAGTTATCTACTTAACTTTGATGAACAAAACGACTTACGTATTTTAAACATGCTAACCTTTAGCCCGGTAAGCAAATTTAAAAAAAAACGCAATATGTAGGCTACACGAGAACGGAGACGTCGAGTAACCAAAACAAATGCGTTAAACAAATTCGTACACGTTATTTATCAATTTAACTCTAGAATTAAAGGATATACAACGAGAAACAACGTTTGACAACCTTTAAACAGTTTTAATAACTATCTCAAAAATTGTCGCTCTGATGCAAACAACTGATGAGTTATCTACTTAAATTTGTTGAACAAAACGACTTACGTATTTTAAGCATGCTAACCTTTAGCCCGGTAAGCAAATTAAAAAAAAAACGCAATATGTAGGCTACACGAGAACGGAGACGTCGAGTAACCAAAACAAATGCGTTAAACAAATTCGTACACGTTATTTATCAATTTAACTCTAGAATTAAAGGATATACAACGAGAAACAACGTTTGACAACCTTTAAACAGTTTTAATAACTATCTCAAAAATTGTCGCTCTGATGCAAACAACTGATGAGTTATCTACTCAAATTTGTTGAACAAAACGACTTTCGTATTTTAAGCATGCTAACCTTTAGCCCGGTAAGCAAATTAAAAAAAAAACGCAATATGTAGGCTACACGAGAACGGAGACGTCGAGTAACCAAAACAAATGCGTTAAACAAATTCGTACACGTTATTTATCAATTTAACTCTAGGATTAAAGGATATACAACGAGAAACAACGTTTGACAACCTTTAAACAGTTTTAATAACTATCTCAAAAATTGTCGCTCTGATGCAAACAACTGATGGGTTATCTACTTAAATTTGATGAGCAAAACGACTTACGTATTTTAAACATGCTAACCTTTAGCCCGGTAAGCAAATTAAAAAAAAAACGCAATATGTAGGCTACACGAGAACGGAGACGTCGAGTAACCAAAACAAATGCGTTAAACAAATTCGTACACGTTATTTATCAATTTAACTCTAGAATTAAAGGATATACAACGAGAAACAACGTTTGACAACCTTTGAACAGTTTTAATAACTATCTCAAAAATTGTCGCTCTGATGCAAACAACTGATGAGTTATCTACTTAAATTTGATGAACAAAACGACTTACGTATTTTAAACATGCTAACCTTTAGTCCGGTAAGCAAATTAAAAAAAAACGCAATATGTAGGCTACACGAGAACGGAGACGTCGAGTAACCAAAACAAATGCGTTGAACAAATTCGTACACGTTATTTATCAATTTAACTCTAGAATTAAAGGATATACAACGAGAAACAACGTTTGACAACCTTTAAACAGTTTTAATAACTATCTCAAAAATTGTCGCTCTGATGCAAACAACTGATGAGTTATCTACTCAAATTTGTTGAACAAAACGACTTTACGTATTTTAAACATGGTAACCTTTAGCCCGGTAAGCAAATTAAAAAAAACGCAATATGTAGGCTACACGAGAACGGAGACGTCGAGTAACCAAAACAAATGCGTTAAACAAATTCGTACACGTTATTTATCAATTTAACTCTAGAATTAAAGGATATACAACGATAAACAACGTTTGACAACCTTTAAACAGTTTTAATAACTATCTCAAAAATTGTCGCTCTGATGCAAACAACTGCTGAGTTATCTACTCAAATTTGATGAACAAAACGACTTACGTATTTTAAACATGCTAACCTTTAGCCCGGTAAGCAAATTAAAAAAAAAAACGCAATATGTAGGCTACACGAGAACGGAGACGTCGAGTAACCAAAAGAAATGCGTTAAACAAATTCGTACACGTTATTTATCAATTTAACTCTAGAATTAAAGGATATACAACTAGAAACAACGTTTGACAACCTATAAACAGTTTTAATAACTATCTCAAAAATTGTCGCTCTGATGCAAACAACTGATGAGTTATCTACTTAAATTTGATGAACAAAACGACTTACGTATTTTAAACATGCTAACCTTTAGCCCGGTAAGCAAATTAAAAAAAAACGCAATATGTAGGCTACACGAGAACGGAGACGTCGAGTAACCAAAACAAATGCGTTAAACAAATTCGTACACGTTATTTATCAATTTAACTCTAGAATTAAAGGATATACAACGAGAAACAACGTTTGACAACCTTTAAACTGTTTTAATAACTATCTCAAAAATTGTCGCTCTGATGAAAACAACTGATGAGTTATCTACTTAAATTTGTTGAACAAAACGACTTACGTATTTTAAACATGCTAACCTTTAGCCCGGTAAGCAAATTAAAAAAAAAACGCAATATGTAGGCTACACGAGAACGGAGACGTCGAGTAACCAAAACAAATGCGTTAAACAAATTCGTACACGTTATTTATCAATCTAACTCTAGAATTAAAGGATATACAACGAGAAACAACGTTTGACAACCTTTAAACAGTTTTAATAACTATCTCAAAAATTGTCGCTCTGATGCAAACAACTGATGAGTTATCTACTTAAATTTGTTGAACAAAACGAATTACGTATTTTAAGCATGCTAACCTTTAGCCCGGTAAGCAAATAAAAAAAAAAACGCAATATGTAGGCTACACGAGAACGGAGACGTCGAGTAACCAAAACAAATGCGTTAAACAAATTCGTACACGTTATTTATCAATTTAACTCTAGAATTAAAGGATATACAACGAGAAACAACGTTTGACAACCTTTAAACAGTTTTAATAACTATCCCAAAAAATTATCGCTCTGATGCAAACAACTGATGAGTTATCTACTTAAATATGATGAACAAAACGACTTACGTATTTTAAACATGCTAACCTTTAGCCCGGTAAGCAAATTAAAAAAAACGCAATATGTAGGCTACACGAGAACGGAGACGTCGAGTAACCAAAACAAATGCGTTAAACAAATTCGTACACGTTATTTATCAATTTAACCCTAGAATTAAAGGATATACAACGAGAAACAACGTTTGACAACCTTTAAACAGTTTTAATAACTATCTCAAAAATTATCGCTCTGATGCAAACAACTGATGAGTTATCTACTTAAATTTGATGAACAAAACGACTTACGTATTTTAAACATGCTAACCTTTAGCCCGGTAAGCAAATTAAAAAAAAAAACGCAGTATGTAGGCTACACGAGAACGGAGACGTCGAGTAACCAAAACAAATGCGTTAAACAAATTCGTACACGTTATTTATCAATTTAACTCTAGAATTAAAGGATATACAACGAGAAACAACGTTTGACAACCTTTAAACAGTTTTAATAACTATCTCAAAAATTGTCGCTCTGATGCAAACAACTGATGAGTTATCTACTAAAATTTGTTGACCAAAACGACTTACGTATTTTAAACAAGCTAACCTTTAGCCCGGTAAGCAAATTAAAAAAAAAACGCAATATGTAGGCTACACGAGAACGGAGACGTCGAGTAACCAAAACAAATGCGTTAAACAAATTCGTACACGTTATTTATCAATTTAACTCTAGAATTAAAGGATATACAACGAGAAACAACGTTTGACAACCTTTAAACAGTTTTAATAACTATCTCAAAAATTATCGCTCTGATGCAAACAACTGATGAGTTATCTACTTAAATTTGTTGAACAAAACGACTTACGTATTTTAAACATGCTAACCTTTAGCCCGGTAAGCAAATTAAAAAAAAAACGCAATATGTAGGCTACACGAGAACGGAGACGTCGAGTAACCAAAACAAATGCGTTAAACAAATTCGTACACGTTATTTATCAATCTAACTCTAGAATTAAAGGATATACAACGAGAAACAACGTTTGACAACCTTTAAACAGTTTTAATAACTATCTCAAAAATTGTCGCTCTGATGCAAACAACTGATGAGTTATCTACTTAAATTTGATGAACAAAACGACTTACGTATTTTAAACATGCTAACCTTTAGCCCGGTAAGCAAATTAAAAAAGAAAAACGCAATATGTAGGCTACACGAGAACGGAGACGTCGAGTAACCAAAACAGATGCGTTAAACAAATTCGTACACGTTATTTATCAATTTACTCTAGAATTAAAGGATATACAACGAGAAACAACGTTTGACAACCTTTAAACAGTTTTAATAACTATCTCAAAAATTGTCGCTCTGATGCAAACAACTGATGAGTTATCTACTTAAATTTGTTGAACAAAACGACTTACGTATTTTAAGCATGCTAACCTTTAGCCCGGTAAGCAAATTAAAAAAAAAACGCAATATGTAGGCTACACGAGAACGGAGACGTCGAGTAACGAAAACAAATGCGTTAAACAAATTCGTACACGTTATTTATCAATTTAACTCTAGAATTAAAGGATATACAACGAGAAACAACGTTTGACAACCTTTAAACAGTTTTAATAACTATCTCAAAAATTGTCGCTCTGATGCAAACAACTGATGAGTTATCTACTCAAGTTTGTTGAACAAAACGACTTACGTATTTTAAGCATGCTAACCTTTAGCCCGGTAAGCAAATTAAAAAAAAAACGCAATATGTAGGCTACACGAGAACGGAGACGTCGAGTAACCAAAACAAATGCGTTAAACAAATTCGTACACGTTATTTATCAATTTAACTCTAGGATTAAAGGATATACAACGAGAAACAACGTTTGACAACCTTTAAACAGTTTTAATAACTATCACAAAAATTGTCGCTCTGATGCAAACAACTGGTGAGTTATCTACTTAAATTTGATGAACAAAACGACTTACGTATTTTAAACATGCTAACCTTTAGCCAGGTAAGCAAATTAAAAAAAAAACGCAATATGTAGGCTACACGAGAACGGAGACGTCGAGTAACCAAAACAAATGCGTTAAACAAATTCGTACACGTTATTTATCAATTTAACTCTAGAATTAAAGGATATACAACGAGAAACAACGTTTGACAACCTTTAAACAGTTTTAATAACTATCTCAAAAATTATCGCTCTGATGCAAACAACTGATGAGTTATCTACTTAAATATGATGAACAAAACGACTTACGTATTTTAAACATGCTAACCTTTAGCCCGGTAAGCAAATTAAAAAAAAAACGCAATATGTAGGCTACACGAGAACGGAGACGTCAAGTAACCAAAACAAATGCGTTAAACAAATTCGTACACGTTATTTATCAATTTAACTCTAGAATTAAAGGATATACAACGAGAAACAACGTTTGACAACCTTTAAACAGTTTTAATAACTATCTCAAAAATTATCGCTCTGATGCAAACAACTGATGAGTTATCTACTTAAATATGATGAACAAAACGACTTACGTATTTTAAACATGCTAACCTTTAGCCCGGTAAGCAAATTAAAAAAAAAACGCAATATGTAGGCTACACGAAAACGGAGACGTCGAGTAACCAAAACAAATGCGTTAAACAAATTCGTACACGTTATTTATCAATTTAACTCTAGAATTAAAGGATATACAACGAGAAACAACGTTTGACAACCTTTAAACAGTTTTAATAACTATCTCAAAAATTATCGCTCTGATACAAACAACTGATGAGTTATCTACTTAAATATGATGAACAAAACGACTTACGTATTTTAAACATGCTAACCTTTAGCCCGGTAAGCAAATTAAAAAAAAACGCAATATGTAGGCTACACGAGAACGGAGACGTCGAGTAACCAAAACAAATGCGTTAAACAAATTCGTACACGTTATTTATCAATTTAACTCTAGAATTAAAGGATATACAACGAGAAACAACGTTTGACAACCTTTAAACAGTTTTAATAACTATCTCAAAAATTATCGCTCTGATGCAAACAACTGATGAGTTATCTACTTAAATTTGTTGAACAAAACGACTTACGTATTTTAAGCATGCTAACCTTTAGCCCGGTAAGCAAATTAAAAAAAAAACGCAATATGTAGGCTACACGAGAACGGAGACGTCGAGTAACCAAAACAAATGCGTTAAACAAATTCGTACACGTTATTTATCAATTTAACTCTAGAATTAAAGGATATACAACGAGAAACAACGTTTGACAACCTTTAAACAGTTTTAATAACTATCTCAAAAATTGTCGCTCTGATGCAAACAACTGATGAGTTATCTACTTAAATTTGTTGAACAAAACGACTTACGTATTTTAAACATGCTAACCTTTAGCCCGGTAAACAAATTAAAAAAAAAACGCAATATGTAGGCTACACGAGAACGGAGACGTCGAGTAACCAAAACAAATGCGTTAAACAAATTCGTACACGTTATTTATCAATTTAACTCTAGAATTAAGGATATACAACGAGAAACAACGTTTGACAACCTTTAAACAGTTTTAATAACTATCTCAAAAATTATCGCTCTGATGCAAACAACTGATGAGTTATCTACTTAAATATGATGAACAAAACGACTTACGTATTTTAAACATGCTAACCTTTAGCCCGGTAAGCAAATTAAAAAAAAAACGCAATATGTAGGCTACACGAGAACGGAGACGTCGAGTAACCAAAACAAATGCGTTAAACAAATTCGTACACGTTATTTATCAATTTAACTCTAGAATTAAAGGATATACAACGAGAAACAACGTTTGACAACCTTTAAACAGTTTTAATAACTATCTCAAAAATTATCGCTCTGATGCAAACAACTGATGAGTTATCTACTTAAATTTGTTGAACAAAACGACTTACGTATTTTAAACATGCTAACCTTTAGCCCGGTAAGCAAATTAAAAAAAAAAACGCAATATGTAGGCTACACGAGAACGGAGACGTCGAATAACCAAAACAAATGCGTTAAACAAATTCGTACACGTTATTTATCAATTTAACTCTAGAATTAAAGGATATACAACGAGAAACAACGTTTGATAACCTTTAAACAGTTTTAATAACTATCTCAAAAATTTGTAGCTCTGATGCAAACAACTGATGAGTTATCTACTCACATTTGTTGAACAAAACGTCTTACGTATTTTAAACACGCTAACCTTTAGCCCGGTAAGAAAATTAAAAAAAAACGCAATATGTAGGCTACACGAGAACGGAGACGTCGAGTAACCAAAACAAATGCGTTAAACAAATTCGTACACGTTATTTATCAATTTAACTCTAGAATTAAAGGATATACAACGAGAAACAACGTTTGACAACCTTTAAACAGTTTTAATAACTATCTCAAAAATTGTCGCTCTGATGCAAACAACTGATAAGTTATCTAATTAAATTTGTTGAACAAAACGACTTACGTATTTTAAACATGCTAACCTTTAGCCCGGTAAGCAAATTAAAAAAAAAACGCAATATGTAGGCTACACGAGAACGGAGACGTCGAGTAACCAAAACAAATGCGTTAAACAAATTCGTACACGTTATTCATCAATTTAACTCTAGAATTAAAGGATATACAACGAGAAACAACGTTTGACAACCTTTAAACAGTTTTAATAACTATCTCAAAAATTGTCGCTCTGATGCAAACAACTGATGAGTTATCTACTCACATTTGTTGAACAAAACGACTTACGTATTTTAAACATGCTAACCTTTAGCCCGGTAAGCAAATTTAAAAAAAAAAAGCAATATGTAGGCTACACGAGAACGGAGACGTCGAGTAACCAAAACAAATGCGTTAAACAAATTCGTACACGTTATTTATCAATTTAATTCTAGAATTAAAGGATATACAACGAGAAACAACGATTGACAACCTTTAAACAGTTTTAATAACTATCTCAAAAATTGTCGCTTCGATGCAAACAACTGATGAGTTATCTACTTAAATTTGATGAACAAAACGACTTACGTATTTTAAACATGCTAACCTTTAGCCCGGTAAGCAAATTAAAAAAAAACGCAATATGTAGGCTACACGAGAACGGAGACGTCGAGTAACCAAAACAAATGCGTTAAACAAATTCGTACACGTTATTTATCAATTTAACTCTAGAATTAAAGGATATACAACGAGAAACAACGTTTGACAACCTTTAAACAGTTTTAATAACTATCTCAAAAATTGTCGCTCTGATGCAAACAACTGATGAGTTATCTACTTAAATATGATGAACAAAACGACTTACGTATTTTAAACATGCTAACCTTTAGCCCGGTAAGCAAATTAAAAAAAAAACGCAATATGTAGGCTACAAGAGAACGGAGACGTCGAGTAACCAAAACAAATGCGTTAAACAAATTCGTACACGTTATTTATCAATTTAACTCTAGAATTAAAGGATATACAACGAGAAACAACGTTTGACAACCTATAAACAGTTTTAACAACTATCTCAAAAATTATCGCTCTGATGCAAACAACTGATGAGTTATCTACTTAAATTTGATGAACAAAACGACTTACGTATTTTAAACATGCTAACCTTTAGCCCGGTAAGCAAATTAAAAAAAAAACGCAATATGTAGGCTACACGAGAACGGAGACGTCGAGTAACCAAAACAAATGCGTTAAACAAATTCGTACACGTTATTTATCAATTTAACTCTAGAATTAAAGGATATACAACGAGAAACAACGTTTGACAACCTTTAAACAGTTTTAATAACTATCTCAAAAATTATCGCTCTGATGCAAACAACTGATGAGTTATCTACTTAAATATGATGAACAAAACGACTTACGTATTCTAAACATGCTAACCTTTAGCCCGGTAAGCAAATTAAAAAAAAAACGCAATATGTAGGCTACACGAGAACGGAGACGTCGAGTAACCAAAACAAATGCGTTAAACAAATTCGTACACGTTATTTATCAATATAACTCTAGAATTAAAGGATATACAACGAGAAACAACGTTTGACAACCTTTAAACAGTTTTAATAACTATCTCAAAAATTATCGCTCTGATGCAAACAACTGATGAGTTATCTACTTAAATTTGATGAACAAAACGAATTACGTATTTTAAGCATGCTAACCTTTAGCCCGGTAAGCAAATTAAAAAAAAAACGCAATATGTAGGCTACACGAGAACGGAGACGTCGAGTAACCAAAACAAATGCGTTAAACAAATTCGTACACGTTATTTATCAATTTAACTCTAGAATTAAAGGATATACAACGAGAAACAACGTTTGACAACCTTTAAACAGTTTTAATAACTATCTCAAAAATTATCGCTCTGATGCAAACAACTGATGAGTTATCTACTTAAATTTGATGAACAAAACGACTTACGTATTTTAAACATGCTAACCTTTAGCCCGGTAAGCAAATTAAAAAAAAAACGCAATATGTAGGCTACACGAGAACGGAGACGTCGAGTAACCAAAACAAATGCGTTAAACAAATTCGTACACGTTATTTATCAATTTAACTCTAGAATTAAAGGATATACAACGAGAAACAACGTTTGACAACCTTTAAACAGTTTTAATAACTATCTCAAAAATTATCGCTCTGATGCAAACAACTGATGAGTTATCTACTTAAATATGATGAACAAAACGACTTACGTATTTTAAACATGCTAACCTTTAGCCCGGTAAGCAAATTAAAAAAAAAACGCAATATGTAGGCTACACGAGAACGGAGACGTCGAGTAACCAAAACAAATGCGTTAAACAACTTCGTACACGTTATTTATCAATTTAACTCTAGAATTAAAGGATATACAACGAGAAACAACGTTTGACAACCTTTAAACAGTTTTAATAACTATCTCAAAAATTATCGCTCTGATGCAAACAACTGATGAGTTATCTACTTAAATTTGATGAACAAAACGACTTACGTATTTTAAACATGCTAACCTTTAGCCCGGTAAGCAAATTTAAAAAAAAAACGCAATATGTAGGCTACACGAGAACGGAGACCTCGAGTAACCAAAACAAATGCGTTAAACAAATTCGTACACGTTATTTATCAATTTAACTCTAGAATTAAAGGATATACAACGAGAAACAACGTTTGACAACCTTTAAACAGTTTTAATAACTATCTCAAAAATTATCGCTCTGATGCAAACAACTGATGAGTTATCTACTTAAATTTGATGAACAAAACGACTTACGTATTTTAAACATGCTAACCTTTAGCCCGGTAAGCAAATTTAAAAAAAAACGCAATAAGTAGGCTACACGAGAACGGAGACGTCGAGTAACCAAAACAAATGCGTTAAACAAATTCGTACAAGTTATTTATCAATTTAACTCTAGAATTAAAGGATATACAACGAGAAACAACGTTTGACAACCTTTAAACAGTTTTAATAACTATCTCAAAAATTGTCGCTCTGATGCAAACAACTGAGGAGTTATCTACTTAAATTTGTTGAACAAAACGACTTACGTATTTTAAGCATGCTAACCTTTAGCCCGGTAAGCAAATTAAAAAAAAAACGCAATATGTAGGCTACACGAGAACGGAGACGTCGAGTAACCAAAACAAATGCGTTAAACAAATTCGTACACGTTATTTATCAATTTAACTCTAGAATTAAAGGATATACAACGAGAAACAACGTTTGACAACCTTTAAACAGTTTTAATAACTATCTCAAAAATTGTCGCTCTGATGCAAACAACTGATGAGTTATCTACTCAAATTTGTTGAACAAAACGACTTACGTATTTTAAGCATGCTAACCTTTAGCCCGGTAAGCAAATTAAAAAAAGAAACGCAATATGTAGGCTACACGAGAACGGAGACGTCGAGTAACCAAAACAAATGCGTTAAACAAATTCGTACACGTTATTTATCAGTTTAACTCTAGGATTAAAGCATATACAACGAGAAACAACGTTTGACAACCTTAAAACAGTTTTAATAACTATCTCAAAAATTGTCGCTCTGATGCAAACAACTGATGAGTTATCTACTTAAATTTGATGAACAAAACGACTTACGTATTTTAAACATGCTAACCTTTAGTCCGGTAAGCAAATTAAAAAAAAAAACGCAATATGTAGGCTACACGAGAACGGAGACGTCGAGTAACCAAAACAAATGCGTTAAACAAATTCGTACACGTTATTTATCAATTTAACTCTAGAATTAAAGGATATACAACGAGAAACAACGTTTGACAACCTTTAAACAGTTTTAATAACTATCTCAAAAATTGTCGCTCTGATGCAAACAACTGATGAGTTATCTACTTAAATTTGATGAACAAAACGACTTACGTATTTTAAACATGCTAACCTTTAGCCCGGTAAGCAAGTTAAAAAAAAACGCAATATGTAGGCTACACGAGAACGGAGACGTCGAGTAACCAAAACAAATGCGTTAAACAAATTCGTACACGTTATTTATCAATTTAACTCTAGAATTAAAGGATATACAACGAGAAACAACGTTTGACAACCTTTAAACAGTTTTAATAACTATCTCAAAAATTGTCGCTCTGATGCAAACAACTGATGAGTTATCTACTCAAATTTGTTGAACAAAACGACTTACGTATTTTAAACATGGTAACCTTTAGCCCGGTAAGCAAATTAAAAAAAAACGCAATATGTAGGCTACACGAGAACGGAGACGTCGAGTAACCAAAACAAATGCGTTAAACAAATTCGTACACGTTATTTATCAATTTAACTCTAGAATTAAAGGATATACAACGAGAAACAACGTTTGACAACCTTTAAACAGTTTTAATAACTATCTCAAAAATTGTCGCTCTGATGCAAACAACTGCTGAGTTATCTACTCAAATTTGATGAACAAAACGACTTACGTATTTTAAACATGCTAACCTTTAGCCCGGTAAGCAAATTCAAAAAAAAAACGCAATATGTAGGCTACACGAGAACGGAGACGTCGAGTAACCAAAAGAAATGCGTTAAACAAATTCGTACACGTTATTTATAATTTAACTCTAGAACTAAAGGATATACAACGAGAAACAACGTTTGACAACCTATAAACAGTTTTAATAACTATCTCAAAAATTGTCGCTCTGATGCAAACAACTGATGAGTTATCTACTTAAATTTGATGAACAAAACGACTTACGTATTTTAAGCATGCTAACCTTTAGCCCGGTAAGCAAACTAAAAAAAAAACGCAATATGTAGGCTACACGAGAACGGAGACGTCGAGTAACCAAAACAAATGCGTTAAACAAATTCGTACACGTTATTTATCAATTTAACTCTAGAATTAAAGGATATACAACGAGAAACAACGTTTAACAACCTTTAAACAGTTTTAATAACTATCTCAAAAATTGTCGCTCTGATGCAAACAACGGATGAGTTATCTACTTAAATTTGATGAACAAAACGACTTACGTATTTTAAACATGCTAACCTTTAGCCCGGTAAGCAAATTAAAAAAAAAACGCAACATGTAGGCTACACGAGAACGGAGACGTCGAGTAACCAAAACAAATGCGTTAAACAAATTCGTACACGTTATTTATCAATTTAACTCTAGAATTAAAGGATATACAACGAGAAACAATGTTTGACAACCTTTAAACAGTTTTAATAACTATCTCAAAAATTATCGCTCTGATGCAAACAACTGATGATTTATCTACTTAAATTTGATGAACAAAACGACTTACGTATTTTAAACATGCTAACCTTTAGCCCGGTAAGCAAATTAAAAAAAAAACGCAATATGTAGGCTACACGAGAACGGAGACGTCGAGTAACCAAAAGAAATGCGTTAAACAAATTCGTACACGTTATTTATCAATTTAACTCTAGAATTAAAGGATATACAACGAGAAACAACGTTTGACAACCTATAAACAGTTTTAATAACTATCTCAAAAATTGTCGCTCTGATGCAAACAACTGATGAGTTATCTACTTAAATTTGATGAACAAAACGACTTACGTATTTTAAGCATGCTAACCTTTAGCCCGGTAAGCAAATTAAAAAAAAAGCGCAATATGTAGGCTACACGAGAACGGAGACGTCGAGTAACCAAAACAAATGCGTTAAACAAATTCGTACACGTTATTTATCAATTTAACTCTAGAATTAAAGGATATACAACGAGAAACAACGTTTGACAACCTTTAAACAGTTTTAATAACTATCTCAAAAATTATCGCTCTGATGCAAACAACTGATGAGTTATCTACTTAAATTTGATGAACAAAACGACTTACGTATTTTAAACATGCTAACCTTTAGCCCGGTAAGCAAATTTAAAAAAAAAACGCAATATGTAGGCTACACGAGAACGGAGACCTCGAGTAACCAAAACAAATGCGTTAAACAAATTCGTACACGTTATTTATCAATTTAACTCTAGAATTAAAGGATATACAACGAGAAACAACGTTTGACAACCTTTAAACAGTTTTAATAACTATCTCAAAAATTATCGCTCTGATGCAAACAACTGATGAGTTATCTACTTAAATTTGATGAACAAAACGACTTACGTATTTTAAACATGCTAACCTTTAGCCCGGTAAGCAAATTTAAAAAAAAACGCAATAAGTAGGCTACACGAGAACGGAGACGTCGAGTAACCAAAACAAATGCGTTAAACAAATTCGTACAAGTTATTTATCAATTTAACTCTAGAATTAAAGGATATACAACGAGAAACAACGTTTGACAACCTTTAAACAGTTTTAATAACTATCTCAAAAATTGTCGCTCTGATGCAAACAACTGAGGAGTTATCTACTTAAATTTGTTGAACAAAACGACTTACGTATTTTAAGCATGCTAACCTTTAGCCCGGTAAGCAAATTAAAAAAAAAACGCAATATGTAGGCTACACGAGAACGGAGACGTCGAGTAACCAAAACAAATGCGTTAAACAAATTCGTACACGTTATTTATCAATTTAACTCTAGAATTAAAGGATATACAACGAGAAACAACGTTTGACAACCTTTAAACAGCTTTAATAACTATCTCAAAAATTGTCGCTCTGATGCAAACAACTGATGAGTTATCTACTCAAATTTGTTGAACAAAACGACTTACGTATTTTAAGCATGCTAACCTTTAGCCCGGTAAGCAAATTAAAAAAAGAAACGCAATATGTAGGCTACACGAGAACGGAGACGTCGAGTAACCAAAACAAATGCGTTAAACAAATTCGTACACGTTATTTATCAGTTTAACTCTAGGATTAAAGCATATACAACGAGAAACAACGTTTGACAACCTTAAAACAGTTTTAATAACTATCTCAAAAATTGTCGCTCTGATGCAAACAACTGATGAGTTATCTACTTAAATTTGATGAACAAAACGACTTACGTATTTTAAACATGCTAACCTTTAGTCCGGTAAGCAAATTAAAAAAAAAAACGCAATATGTAGGCTACACGAGAACGGAGACGTCGAGTAACCAAAACAAATGCGTTAAACAAATTCGTACACGTTATTTATCAATTTAACTCTAGAATTAAAGGATATACAACGAGAAACAACGTTTGACAACCTTTAAACAGTTTTAATAACTATCTCAAAAATTGTCGCTCTGATGCAAACAACTGATGAGTTATCTACTTAAATTTGATGAACAAAACGACTTACGTATTTTAAACATGCTAACCTTTAGCCCGGTAAGCAAGTTAAAAAAAAACGCAATATGTAGGCTACACGAGAACGGAGACGTCGAGTAACCAAAACAAATGCGTTAAACAAATTCGTACACGTTATTTATCAATTTAACTCTAGAATTAAAGGATATACAACGAGAAACAACGTTTGACAACCTTTAAACAGTTTTAATAACTATCTCAAAAATTGTCGCTCTGATGCAAACAACTGATGAGTTATCTACTCAAATTTGTTGAACAAAACGACTTACGTATTTTAAACATGGTAACCTTTAGCCCGGTAAGCAAATTAAAAAAAAACGCAATATGTAGGCTACACGAGAACGGAGACGTCGAGTAACCAAAACAAATGCGTTAAACAAATTCGTACACGTTATTTATCAATTTAACTCTAGAATTAAAGGATATACAACGAGAAACAACGTTTGACAACCTTTAAACAGTTTTAATAACTATCTCAAAAATTGTCGCTCTGATGCAAACAATTGCTGAGTTATCTACTCAAATTTGATGAACAAAACGACTTACGTATTTTAAACATGCTAACCTTTAGCCCGGTAAGCAAATTCAAAAAAAAAACGCAATATGTAGGCTACACGAGAACGGAGACGTCGAGTAACCAAAAGAAATGCGTTAAACAAATTCGTACACGTTATTTATAATTTAACTCTAGAACTAAAGGATATACAACGAGAAACAACGTTTGACAACCTATAAACAGTTTTAATAACTATCTCAAAAATTGTCGCTCTGATGCAAACAACTGATGAGTTATCTACTTAAATTTGATGAACAAAACGACTTACGTATTTTAAGCATGCTAACCTTTAGCCCGGTAAGCAAACTAAAAAAAAAACGCAATATGTAGGCTACACGAGAACGGAGACGTCGAGTAACCAAAACAAATGCGTTAAACAAATTCGTACACGTTATTTATCAATTTAACTCTAGAATTAAAGGATATACAACGAGAAACAACGTTTAACAACCTTTAAACAGTTTTAATAACTATCTCAAAAATTGTCGCTCTGATGCAAACAACGGATGAGTTATCTACTTAAATTTGATGAACAAAACGACTTACGTATTTTAAACATGCTAACCTTTAGCCCGGTAAGCAAATTAAAAAAAAAACGCAACATGTAGGCTACACGAGAACGGAGACGTCGAGTAACCAAAACAAATGCGTTAAACAAATTCGTACACGTTATTTATCAATTTAACTCTAGAATTAAAGGATATACAACGAGAAACAATGTTTGACAACCTTTAAACAGTTTTAATAACTATCTCAAAAATTATCGCTCTGATGCAAACAACTGATGATTTATCTACTTAAATTTGATGAACAAAACGACTTACGTATTTTAAACATGCTAACCTTTAGCCCGGTAAGCAAATTAAAAAAAAAACGCAATATGTAGGCTACACGAGAACGGAGACGTCGAGTAACCAAAAGAAATGCGTTAAACAAATTCGTACACGTTATTTATCAATTTAACTCTAGAATTAAAGGATATACAACGAGAAACAACGTTTGACAACCTATAAACAGTTTTAATAACTATCTCAAAAATTGTCGCTCTGATGCAAACAACTGATGAGTTATCTACTTAAATTTGATGAACAAAACGACTTACGTATTTTAAGCATGCTAACCTTTAGCCCGGTAAGCAAATTAAAAAAAAAGCGCAATATGTAGGCTACACGAGAACGGAGACGTCGAGTAACCAAAACAAATGCGTTAAACAAATTCGTACACGTTATTTATCAATTTAACTCTAGAATTAAAGGATATACAACGAGAAACAACGTTTGACAACCTTTAAACAGTTTTAATAACTATCTCAAAAATTGTCGCTCTGATGCAAACAACTGATGAGTTATCTACTTAAATTTGATGAACAAAACGACTTACGTATTTTAAACATGCTAACCTTTAGCCCGGTAAGCAAATTAAAAAAAAAACGCAACATGTAGGCTACACGAGAACGGAGACGTCGAGTAACCAAAACAAATGCGTTAAACAAATTCGTACACGTTATTTATCAATTTAACTCTAGAATTAAAGGATATACAACGAGAAACAACGTTTGACAACCTTTAAACAGTTTTAATAACTATCTCAAAAATTATTGCTCTGATGCAAACAACTGATGAGTTATCTACTTAAATTTGATGAACAAAACGACTTACGTATTTTAAACATGCTAACCTTTAGCCCGGTAAGCAAATTAAAAAAAAAAACGCAATATGTAGGCTACACGAGAACGGAGACGTCGAGTAACCAAAACAAATGCGTTAAACAAATTCGTACACGTTATTTATCAATTTAACTCTAGAATTAAAGGATATACAACGAGAAACAACGTTTGACAACCTTTAAACAGTTTTAATAACTATCTCAAAAATTGTCGCTCTGATGCAAACAACTGATGAGTTATCTACTTAAATTTGATGAACAAAACGACTTACGTATTTTAAACATGCTAACCTTTAGCCCGGTAAGCAAATTAAAAAAAAAACGCAACATGTAGGCTACACGAGAACGGAGACGTCGAGTAACCAAAACAAATGCGTTAAACAAATTCGTACACGTTATTTATCAATTTAACTCTAGAATTAAAGGATATACAACGAGAAACAACGTTTGACAACCTTTAAACAGTTTTAATAACTATCTCAAAAATTGTCGCTCTGATGCAAACAACTGATGAGTTATCTACTCAAATTTGTTGAACAAAACGACTTACGTATTTTAAGCATGCTAACCTTTAGCCCGGTAAGCAAATTAAAAAAAAAAACGCAATATGTAGGCTACACGAGAACGGAGACGTCGCGTAACCAAAACAAATGCGTTAAACAAATTCGTACACGTTATTTATCAATTTAACTCTAGGATTAAAGGATATACAACGAGAAACAACGTTTGACAACCTTTAAACAGTTTTAATAACTATCTCAAAAATTGTCGCTCTGATGCAAACAACTGATGAGTTATCTACTTAAATTTGATGAACAAAACGACTTACGTATTTTAAACATGCTAACCTTTAGCCCGGTAAGCAAATAAAAAAAAAAACGCAATATGTAGGCTACACGAGAACGGAGACGTCGAGTAACCAAAACAAATGCGTTAAACAAATTCGTACACGTTATTTATCAATTTAACTCTAGAATTAAAGGATATACAACGAGAAACAACGTTTGACAACCTTTAAACAGTTTTAATAACTATCTCAAAAATTGTCGCTCTGATGCAAACAACTGATGAGTTATCTACTTAAATTTGATGAACAAAACGACTTACGTATTTTAAACATGCTAACCTTTAGCCCGGTAAGCAAATTAAAAAAAAAACGCAATATGTAGGCTACACGAGAACGGAGACGTCGAGTAACCAAAACAAATGCGTTAAACAAATTCGTACACGTTATTTATCAATTTAACTCTAGAATTAAAGGATATACAACGAGAAACAACGTTTGACAACCTTTAAACAGTTTTAATAACTATCTCAAAAATTGTCGCTCTGATGCAAACAACTGATGAGTTATCTACTCAAATTTGTTGAACAAAACGACTTACGTATTTTAAACATGGTAACCTTTAGCCCGGTAAGCAAATTAAAAAAAAACGCAATATGTAGGCTACACGAGAACGGAGACGTCGAGTAACCAAAACAAATGCGTTAAACAAATTCGTACACGTTATTTATCAATTTAACTCTAGAATTAAAGGATATACAACGAGAAACAACGTTTGACAACCTGTAAACAGTTTTAATAACTATCTCAAAAATTGTCGCTCTGATGCAAACAACTGCTGAGTTATCTACTCAAATTTGATGAACAAAACGACTTACGTATTTTAAACATGCTAACCTTTAGCCCGGTAAGCAAATTAAAAAAAAAAACGCAATATGTAGGCTACACGAGAACGGAGACGTCGAGTAACCAAAAGAAATGCGTTAAACAAATTCGTACACGTTATTTATCAATTTAACTCTAGAATTAAAGGATATACAACGAGAAACAACGTTTGACAACCTATAAACAGTTTTAATAACTATCTCAAAAATTGTCGCTCTGATGCAAACAACTGATGAGTTATCTACTTAAATTTGATGAACAAAACGACTTACGTATTTTAAGCATGCTAACCTTTAGCCCGGTAAGCAAATTAAAAAAAAAACGCAATATGTAGGCTACACGAGAACGGAGACGTCGAGTAACCAAAACAAATGCGTTAAACAAATTCGTATACGTTATTTATCAATTTAACTCTAGAATTAAAGGATATACAACGAGAAACAACGTTTGACAACCTTTAAACAGCTTTAATAACTATCTCAAAAATTGTCGCTCTGATGCAAACAACTGATGAGTTATCTACTTAAATTTGATGAACAAAACGACTTACGTATTTTAAACATGCTAACCTTTAGCCCGGTAAGCAAATTAAAAAAAAAACGCAACATGTAGGCTACACGAGAACGGAGACGTCGAGTAACCAAAACAAATGCGTTAAACAAATTCGTACACGTTATTTATCAATTTAACTCTAGAATTAAAGGATATACAACGAGAAACAACGTTTGACAACCTTTAAACAGTTTTAATAACTATCTCAAAAATTATCGCTCTGATGCAAACAACTGATGAGTTATCTACTTAAATTTGATGAACAAAACGACTTACGTATTTTAAACATGCTAACCTTTAGCCCGGTAAGCAAATTAAAAAAAAAACGCAATATGTAGGCTACACGAGAACGGAGACGTCGAGTAACCAAAACAAATGCGTTAAACAAATTCGTACATGTTATTTATCAATTTAACTCTAGAATTAAAGGATATACAACGAGAAACAACGTTTGACAACCTTTAAACAGTTTTAATAACTATCTCAAAAATTGTCGCTCTGATGCAAACAACTGATGAGTTATCTACTTAAATATGTTGAACAAAACGACTTACGTATTCTAAACATGCTAACCTTTAGCCCGGTAAGCAAATTAAAAAAAAAACGCAATATGTAGGCTACACGAGAACGGAGACGTCGAGTAACCAAAACAAATGCGTTAAACAAATTCGTACACGTTATTTATCAATTTAACTCTAGAATTAAAGGATATACAACGAGAAACAACGTTTGACAACCTTTAAACAGTTTTAATAACTATCTCAAAAATTGTCGCTCTGATGCAAACAACTGATGAGTTATCTACTTAAATTTGTTGAACAAAACGACTTACGTATTTTAAACATGCTAACCTTTAGCCCGGTAAGCAAATTAAAAAAAAAACGCAATATGTAGGCTACACGAGAACGGAGACGTCGAGTAACCAAAACAAATGCGTTAAACAAATTCGTACACGTTATTTATCAATTTAACTCTAGAATTAAAGGATATACAACGAGAAACAACGTTTGACAACCTTTAAACAGTTTTAATAACTATCTCAAAAATTGTCGCTCTGATGCAAACAACTGATGAGTTATCTACTTAAATTTGTTGAACAAAACGACTTACGTATTTTAAGCATGCTAACCTTTAGCCCGGTAAGCAAATTAAAAAAAAAACGCAATATGTAGGCTACACGAGAACGGAGACGTCGGGTAACCAAAACAAATGCGTTAAACAAATTCGTACACGTTATTTATCAATTTAACTCTAGAATTAAAGGATATACAACGAGAAACAACGTTTGACAACCTTTAAACAGTTTTAATAACTATCTCAAAAATTATCGCTCTGATGCAAACAACTGATGAGTTATCTACTTAAATATGATGAACAAAACGACTTACGTATTTTAAACATGCTAACCTTTACCCCGGAAAGCAAATTAAAAAAAAACGCAATATGTAGGCTACACGAGAACGGAGACGTCGAGTAACCAAAACAAATGCGTTAAACAAATTCGTACACGTTATTTATCAATTTAACTCTACAATTAAAGGATATACAACGAGAAACAAAGTTTGACAACCTTTAAACAGTTTTAATAACTATCTCAAAAATTATCGCTCTGATGCAAACAACTGATGAGTTATCTACTTAAATTTGATGAACAAAACGACTTACGTATTTTAAACATGCTAACCTTTAGCCCGGTAAGCAAATTAAAAAAAAAACGCAATATGTGGGCTACACGAGAACGGAGACGTCGAGTAACCAAAACAAATGCGTTAAACAAATTCGTACACGTTATTTATCAATTTAACTCTAGAATTAAATGATATACAACGAGAAACAACGTTTGACAACCTTTAAACAGTTTTAATAACTATCTCAAAAATTATCGCTCTGATGCAAACAACTGATGAGTTATCTACTTAAATATGATGAACAAAACGACTTACGTATTTTAAACATGCTAACCTTTAGCCCGGTAAGCCAATTAAAAAAAAAAGCAATATGTAGGCTACACGAGAACGGAAACGTCGAGTAACCAAAAGAAATGCGTTAAACAAATTCGTACACGTTCTTTATCAATTTAACTCTAGAATTAAAGGATATACAACGAGAAACATCGTTTGACAACCTTTAAACAGTTTTAATAACTATCTCAAAAATTGTCGCTCTGATGCAAACAACTGATGAGTTATCTACTTAAATTTGATGAACAAAACGACTTACGTATTTTAAACATGCTAACCTTTAGCCCGGTAAGCAAATTAAAAAAAAAACGCAATATGTGGGCTACACGAGAACGGAGACGTCGAGTAACCAAAACAAATGCGTTAAACAAATTCGTACACGTTATTTATCAATTTAACTCTAGAATTAAAGGATATACAACGAGAAAAAACGTTTGACAACCTTTAAACAGTTTTAATAACTATCTCAAAAATTATCGCTCTGATGCAAACAACTGATGAGTTATCTACTTAAATATGATGAACAAAACGACTTACGTATTTTAAACATGCTAACCTTTAGCCCGGTAAGCAAATTAAAAAAAAAAACGCAATATGTAGGCTGCACGACAACGGAGACGTCGAGTAACCAAAACAAATGCGTTAAACAAATTCGTACACGTTATTTATCAATTTAACTCTAGAATTAAAGGATATACAACGAGAAACATCGTTTGACAACCTTTAAACAGTTTTAATAACTATCTCAAAAATTGTCGCTCTGATGCAAACAACTGATGAGTTATCTACTTAAATTTGATGAACAAAACGACTTACGTATTTTAAACATGCTAACCTTTAGCCCGGTAAGCAAATTAAAAAAAAAACGCAATATGTAGGCTACACGAGAACGGAGACGTCGAGTAACCAAAACAAATGCGTTAAACAAATTCGTACACGTTATTTATCAATTTAACTCTAGAATTAAAGGATATACAACGAGAAACAACGTTTGACAACCTTTAAACAGTTTTAATAACTATCTCAAAAATTGTCGCTCTGATGCAAACAACTGATGAGTTATCTACTTAAATTTGTTGAACAAAACGACTTACGTATTTTAAACATGCTAACCTTTAGCCCGGTAAGCAAATTAAAAAAAAAAACGCAATATGTAGGCTACACGAGAACGGAGACGTCGAGTAACCAAAACAAATGCGTTAAACAAATTCGTACACGTTATTTATCAATTTAACTCTAGAATTAAAGGATATACAACGAGAAACAACGTTTGACAACCTTTAAACAGTTTTAATAACTATCTCAAAAATTATCGCTCTGATGCAAACAACTGATGAGTTATCTACTTAAATTTGTTGAACAAAACGACTTACGTATTTTAAACATGCTAACCTTTAGCCCGGTAAGCAAATTAAAAAAAAAACGCAATATGTAGGCTACACGAGAACGGAGACGTCGAGTAACCAAAACAAATGCGTTAAACAAATTCGTACACGTTATTTATCAATTTAACTCTAGAATTAAAGGATATACAACGAGAAACAACGTTTGACAACCTTTAAACAGTTTTAATAACTATCTCAAAAATTATCGCTTTGATGCAAACAACTGATGAGTTATCTACTTAAATTTGATGAACAAAACGACTTACGTATTTTAAACATGCTAACCTTTAGCCCGGTAAGCAAATTTAAAAAAAAAACGCAATATGTAGGCTACACGAGAACGGAGACGTCGAGTAACCAAAACAAATGCGTTAAACAAATTCGTACACGTTATTTATCAATTTAACTCTAGAATTAAAGGATATACAACGAGAAACAACGTTTGACAACCTTTAAACAGTTTTAATAACTATCTCAAAAATTGTCGCTCTGATGCAAACAACTGATGAGTTATCTACTTAAATTTGTTGAACAAAACGACTTACGTATTTTAAGCATGCTAACCTTTAGCCCGGTAAGCAAATTAAAAAAAAACGCAATATGTAGGCTACACGAGAACGGAGACGTCGAGTAACGAAAACAAATGCGTTAAACAAATTCGTACACGTTATTTATCAATTTAACTCTAGAATTAAAGGATATATAACGAGAAACAACGTTTGACAACCTTTAAACAGTTTTAATAACTATCTCAAAAATTGTCGCTCTGATGCAAACAACTGATGAGTTATCTACTCAAATTTGTTGAACAAAACGACTTACGTATTTTAAGCATGCTAACCTTTAGCCCGGTAAGCAAATTAAAAAAAAAACGCAATATGTAGGCTACACGAGAACGGAGACGTCGAGTAACCAAAACAAATGCGTTAAACAAATTCGTACACGTTATTTATCAATTTAACTCTAGGATTAAAGGATATACAACGAGAAACAACGTTTGACAACCTTTAAACAGTTTTAATAACTATCTCAAAAATTGTCGCTCTGATGCAAACAACTGATGAGTTATCTACTTAAATTTGATGAACAAAACGACTTACGTATTTTAAACATGCTAACCTTTAGCCCGGTAAGCAAATTAAAAAAAAAAACGCAATATGTAGGCTACACGAGAACGGAGACGTCGAGTAACCAAAACAAATGCGTTAAACAAATTCGTACACGTTATTTATCAATTTAACTCTAGAATTAAAGGATATACAACGAGAAACAACGTTTGACAACCTTTAAACAGTTTTAATAACTATCTCAAAAATTGTCGCTCTGATGCAAACAACTGATGAGTTATCTACTTAAATTTGATGAACAAAACGACTTACGTATTTTAAACATGCTAACCATTAGCCCGGTAAGCAAATTAAAAAAAAACGCAATATGTAGGCTACACGAGAACGGAGACGTCGAGTAACCAAAACAAATGCGTTAAACAAATTCGTACACGTTATTTATCAATTTAACTCTAGAATTAAAGGATATACAACGAGAAACAACGTTTGACAACCTTTAAACAGTTTTAATAACTATCTCAAAAATTGTCGCTCTGATGCAAACAACTGATGAGTTATCTACTCAAATTTGTTGAACAAAACGACTTACGTATTTTAAACATGCTAACCTTTAGCCCGGTAAGCAAATTAAAAAAAAAACGCAATATGTAGGCTACACGAGAACGGAGACGTCGAGTAACCAAAACAAATGCGTTAAACAAATTCGTACACGTTATTTATCAATTTAACTCTAGAATTAAAGGATATACAACGAGAAACAACGTTTGACAACCTTTAAACAGTTTTAATAACTATCTCAAAAATTGTCGCTCTGATGCAAACAACTGCTGAGTTATCTACTCAAATTTGATGAACAAAACGACTTACGTATTTTAAACATGCTAACCTTTAGCCCGGTAAGCAAATTAAAAAAAAAAAACGCAATATGTAGGCTACACGAGAACGGAGACGTCGAGTAACCAAAAGAAATGCGTTAAACAAATTCGTACACGTTATTTATCAATTTAACTCTAGAATTAAAGGATATACAACGAGAAACAACGTTTGACAACCTATAAACAGTTTTAATAACTATCTCAAAAATTGTCGCTCTGATGCAAACAACTGATGAGTTATCTACTTAAATTTGATGAACAAAACGACTTACGTATTTTAAACATGCTAACCTTTAGCCCGGTAAGCAAATTAAAAAAAAAACGCAATATGTAGGCTACACGAGAACGGAGACGTCGAGTAACCAAAACAAATGCGTTAAGCAAATTCGTATACGTTATTTATCAATTTAACTCTAGAATTAAAGGATATACAACGAGAAACAACGTTTGACAGTTAAACAGTTTTAATAACTATCTCAAAAATTGTCGCTCTGATGCAAACAACTGATGAGTTATCTACTTAAATTTGTTGAACAAAACGACTTACGTATTTTAAACATGCTAACCTTTAGCCCGGTAAGCAAATTAAAAAAAAAACGCAATATGTAGGCTATACGAGAACGGAGACGTCGAGTAACCAAAACAAATACGTTAAACAAATTCGTACACGTTATTTATCAATTTAACTCTAGAATTAAAGGATATACAACGAGAAACAACGTTTGACAACCTTTAAACAGTTTTAATAACTATCTCAAAAATTGTCGCTCTGATGCAAACAACTGATGAGTTATCTACTTAAATTTGATGAACAAAACGACTTACGTATTTTAAACATGCTAACCTTTAGCCCGGTGAGCAAATTAAAAAAAAACGCAATATGTAGGCTACACGAGAACGGAGACGTCGAGTAACCAAAACAAATGCGTTAAACAAATTCGTACACGTTATTTATCAATTTAACTCTAGAATTAAAGGATATACAACGAGAAACAACGTTTGACAACCTTTAAACAGTTTTAATAACTATCTCAAAAATTGTCGCTCTGATGCAAACAACTGATGAGTTATCTACTTAAATTTGTTGAACAAAACGACTTACATATTTTAAACATGCTAGCCTTTAGCCCGGTAAGCAAATTAAAAAAAAAACGCAATATGTAGGCTACACGAGAACGGAGACGTCGAGTAACCAAAACAAATGCGTTAAACAAATTCGTACACGTTATTTATCAATTTAACTCTAGAATTAAAGGATATACAACGAGAAACAACGTTTGACAACCTTTAAACAGTTTTAATAACTATCTCAAAAATTGTCGCTCTGATGCAAACAACTGATGAGTTATCTACTTAAATTTGTTGAACAAAACGACTTACGTATTTTAAGCATGCTAACTTTTAGCCCGGTAAGCAAATTAAAAAAAAAAACGCAATATGTAGGCTACACGAGAACGGAGACGTCGAGTAACCAAAACAAATGCGTTAAACAAATTCGTACACGTTATTTATCAATTTAACTCTAGAATTAAAGGATATACAACGAGAAACAACGTTTGACAACCTTTAAACAGTTTTAATAACTATCTCAAAAATTATCGCTCTGATGCAAACAACTGATGAGTTATCTACTTAATTATGATGAACAAAACGACTTACGTATTTTAAACATGCTAACCTTTAGCCCGGTAAGCAAATTAAAAAAAAAACGCAATATGTAGGCTACACGAGAACGGAGACGTCGAGTAACCAAAACAAATGCGTTAAACAAATTCGTACACGTTATTTATCAATTTAACTCTAGAATTAAAGGATATACAACGAGAAACAACGTTTGACAACCTTTAAACAGTTTTAATAACTATCTCAAAAATTATCGCTCTGATGCAAACAACTGATGAGTTATCTACTTAAATTTGATGAACAAAACGACTTACGTATTTTAAACATGCTAACCTTTAGCCCGGTAAGCAAATTAAAAAAAAACGCAATATGTGGGCTACACGAGAACGGAGACGTCGAGTAACCAAAACAAATGCGTTAAACAAATTCGTACACGTTATTTATCAATTTAACTCTAGAATTAAAGGATATACAACGAGAAACAACGTTTGACAACCTTTAAACAGTTTTAATAACTATCTCAAAAATTATCGCTCTGATGCAAACAACTGATGAGTTATCTACTTAAACTTGTTGAACAAAACGACTTACGTATTTTAAGCATGCTAACCTTTAGCCCGGTAAGCAAATTAAAAAAAAAACGCAATATGTAGGCTACACGAGAACGGAGACGTCGAGTAACCAAAACAAATGCGTTAAACAAATTCGTACACGTTATTTATCAATTTAACTCTAGAATTAAAGGATATACAACGAGAAACAACGTTTGACAACCTTTAAACAGTTTTAATAACTATCTCAAAAATTATCGCTCTGATGCAAACAACTGATGAGTTATCTACTTAAATATGATGAACAAAACGACTTACGTATTTTAAACATGCTAACCTTTAGCCCGGTAAGCAAATTAAAAAAAAACGCAATATGTAGGCTACACGAGAACGGAGACGTCGAGTAACCAAAACAAATGCGTTAAACAAATTCGTACACGTTATTTATCAATTTAACTCTAGAATTAAAGGATATACAACGAGAAACAACGTTTGACAACGTTTAAACAGTTTTAATAACTATCTCAAAAATTATCGCTCTGATGCAAACAACTGATGAGTTATCTACTTAAATATGATGAACAAAACGACTTACGTATTTTAAACATGCTAACCTTTAGCCCGGTAAGCAAATTAAAAAAAAAACGCAATATGTAGGCTACACGAGAACGGAGACGTCGAGTAACCAAAACAAATGCGTTAAACAAATTCGTACACGTTATTTATAAATTTAACTCTAGAATTAAAGGATATACAACGAGAAACAACGTTTGACAACCTTTAAACAGTTTTAATAACTATCTCAAAAATTATCGCTCTGATGCAAACAACTGATGAGTTATCTACTTAAATATGATGAACAATACGACTTACGTATTTTAAACATGCTAACCTTTAGCCCGGTAAGCAAATTAAAAAAAAAACGCAATATGTAGGCTACACGAGAACGGAGACGTCGAGTAACCAAAACAAATGCGTTAAACAAATTCGTACACGTTATTTATCAATTTAACTCTAGAATTAAAGGATATACAACGAGAAACAACGTTTGACAACCTTTAAACAGTTTTAATAACTATCTCAAAAATTATCGCTCTGATGCAAACAACTGATGAGTTATCTACTTAAATTTGTTGAACAAAACGACTTACGTATTTTAAGCACGCTAACCTTTAGCCCGGTTAGCAAATTAAAAAAAAAACGCAATATGTAGGCTACACGAGAACGGAGACGTCGAGTAACCAAAACAAATGCGTTATACAAATTCGTACACGTTATTTATCAATTTAACTCTAGAATTAAAGGATATGCAACGAGAAACAACGTTTGACAATCTTTAAACAGTTTTAATAACTATCTCAAAAATTGTCGCTCTGATGCAAACAACTGATGAGTTATCTACTTAAATTTGTTGAACAAAACGACTTACGTATTTTAAACATGCTAACCTTTAGCCCGGTAAGCAAATTAAAAAAAAAAACGCAATATGTAGGCTACACGAGAACGGAGACGTCGAGTAACCAAAACAAATGCGTTAAACAAATTCGTACACGTTATTTATCAATTTAACTCTAGAATTAAAGGATATACAACGAGAAACAACGTTTGACAACCTTTAAACAGTTTTAATAACTATCTCAAAAATTATCGCTCTGATGCAAACAAGTGATGAGTTATCTACTTAAATATGATGAACAAAACGACTTACGTATTTTAAACATGCTAACCTTTAGCCCGGTAAGCAAATTAAAAAAAAAACGCAATATGTAGGCTACACGAGAACGGAGACGTCGAGTAACCAAAACAAATGCGTTAAACAAATTCGTACACGTTATTTATCAATTTAACTCTAGAATTAAAGGATATACAACGAGAAACAACGTTTGACAACCTTTAAACAGTTTTAATAACTATCTCAAAAATTATCGCTCTGATGCAAACAACTGATGAGTTATCTACTTAAATTTGATGAACAAAACGACTTACGTATTTTAAACATGCTAACCTTTAGCCCGGTAAGCAAATTAAAAAAAAAACGCAATATGTAGGCTACACGAGAACGGAGACGTCGAGTAACCAAAACAAATGCGTTAAACAAATTCGTACACGTTATTTATCAATTTAACTCTAGAATTAAAGGATATACAACGAGAAACAACGTTTGACAACCTTTAAACAGTTTTAATAACTATCTCAAAAATTATCGCTCTGATGCAAACAACTGATGAGTTATCTACTTAAATTTGATGAACAAAACGACTTACGTATTTTAAACATGCTAACCTTTAGCCCGGTAAGCAAATTAAAAAAAAAACGCAATATGTAGGCTACACGAGAACGGAGACGTCGAGTAACCAAAACAAATGCGTTAAACAAATTCGTACACGTTATTTATCAATTAACCTCTAGAATTAAAGGATATACAACGAGAAACAACGTTTGACAACCTTTAAACAGTTTTAATAACTATCTCAAAAATTATCGCTCTGATGCAAACAACTGATGAGTTATCTACTTAAATGTGTTGAACAAAACGACTTACGTATTTCAAACATGCTAACCTTTAGCCCGATAAGCAAATTAAAAAAAAAAACGCAATATGTAGGCTACACGAGAACGGAGACGTCGAATAACCAAAACAAATGCGTTAAACAAATTCGTACACGTTATTTATCAATTTAACTCTAGAATTAAAGGATATACAACGAGAAACAACGTTTGATAACCTTTAAACAGTTTTAATAACTATCTCAAAAATTGTCGCTCTGATGCAAACAACTGATGAGTTATCTACTCACATTTGTTGAACAAAACGTCTTACGTATTTTAAACATGCTAACCTTTAGCCCGGTAAGAAAATTAAAAAAAAAACGCAATATGTAGGCTACACGAGAACGGAGACGTCGAGTAACCAAAACAAATGCGTTAAACAAATTCGTACACGTTATTTATCAATTTAACTCTAGAATTAAAGGATATACAACGAGAAACAACGTTTGACAACCTTTAAACAGTTTTAATAACTATCTCAAAAATTGTCGCTCTGATGCAAACAACTGATGAGTTATCTAATTAAATTTGTTGAACAAAACGACTTACGTATTTTAAACATGCTAACCTTTAGCCCGGTAAGCAAATTAAAAAAAGCGCAATATGTAGGCTACACGAGAACGGAGACGTCGAGTAACCAAAACAAATGCGTTAAACAAATTCGTACACGTTATTCATCAATTTAACTCTAGAATTAAAGGATATACAACGAGAAACAACGTTTGACAACCTTTAAACAGTTTTAATAACTATCTCAAAAATTGTCGCTCTGATGCAAACAACTGATGAGTTATCTACTCACATTTGTTGAACAAAACGACTTACGTATTTTAAACATGCTAACCTTTAGCCCGGTAAGCAAATTTAAAAAAAAAAACGCAATATGTAGGCTACACGAGAACGGAGACGTCGAGTAACCAAAACAAATGCGTTAAACAAATTCGTACACGTTATTTATCAATTTAACTCTAGAATTAAAGGATATACAACGAGAAACAACGTTTGACAACCTTTAAACAGTTTTAATAACTATCTCAAAAATTGTCGCTTTGATGCAAACAACTGATGAGTTATCTACTTAAATTTGATGAACAAAACGACTTACGTATTTTAAACATGCTAACCTTTAGCCAGGTAAGCAAATTAAAAAAAAACGCAATATGTAGGCTACACGAGAACGGAGACGTCGAGTAACCAAAACAAATGCGTTAAACAAATTCGTACACGTTATTTATCAATTTAACTCTAGAATTAAAGGATATACAACGAGAAACAACGTTTGACAACCTTTAAACAGTTTTAATAACTATCTCAAAAATTGTCGCTCTGATGCAAACAACTGATGAGTTATCTACTTAAATATGATGAACAAAACGACTTACGTATTTTAAACATGCTAACCTTGAGCCCGGTAAGCAAATTAAAAAAAAACGCAATATGTAGGCTACACGAGAACGGAGACGTCGAGTAACCAAAACAAATGCGTTAAACAAATTCGTACACGTTATTTATCAATTTAACTCTAGAATTAAAGGATATACAACGAGAAACAACGTTTGACAACCTTTAAACAGTTTTAATAACTATCTCAAAAATTATCGCTCTGATGCAAACAACTGATGAGTTATCTACTTAAATTTGATGAACAAAACGACTTACGTATTTTAAACATGCTAACCTTTAGCCCGGTAAGCAAATTAAAAAAAAAACGCAATATGTAGGCTACACGAGAACGGAGACGTCGAGTAACCAAAACAAATGCGTTAAACAAATTCGTACACGTTATTTATCAATTTAACTCTAGAATTAAAGGATATACAACGAGAAACAACGTTTGACAACCTTTAAACAGTTTTAATAACTATCTCAAAAATTATCGCTCTGATGCAAACAACTGATGAGTTATCTACTTAAATATGATGAACAAAACGACTTACGTATTTTAAACATGCTAACCTTTAGCCCGGTAAGCAAATTAAAAAAAAAACGCAATATGTAGGCTACACGAGAACGGAGACGTCGAGTAACCAAAACAAATGCGTTAAACAAATTCGTACACGTTATTTATCAATTTAACTCTAGAATTAAAGGATATACAACGAGAAACAACGTTTGACAACCTTTAAACAGTTTTAATAACTATCTCAAAAATTATCGCTCTGATGCAAACAACTGATGAGTTATCTACTTAAATTTGATGAACAAAACGACTTACGTATTTTAAACATGCTAACCTTTAGCCCGGTAAGCAAATTAAAAAAAAAACGCAATATGTAGGCTACACGAGAACGGAGACGTCGAGTAACCAAACAAATGCGTTAAACAAATTCGTACACGTTATTTATCAATTTAACTCTAGAATTAAAGGATATACAACGAGAAACAACGTTTGACAACCTTTAAACAGTTTTAATAACTATCTCAAAAATTATCGCTCTGATGCAAACAACTGATGAGTTATCTACTTAAATTTGATGAACAAAACGACTTACGTATTTTAAACATGCTAACCTTTAGCCCGGTAAGCAAATTAAAAAAAAAACGCAATATGTAGGCTACACGAGAACGGAGACGTCGAGTAACCAAAACAAATGCGTTAAACAAATTCGTACACGTTATTTATCAATTTAACTCTAGAATTAAAGGATATACAACGAGAAACAACGTTTGACAACCTTTAAATAGTTTTAATAACTATCTCAAAAATTATCGCTCTGATGCAAACAACTGATAAGTTATCTACTTAAATATGATGAACAAAACGACTTACGTATTTTAAACATGCTAACCTTTAGCCCGGTAAGCAAATTAAAAAAAAAACGCAATATGTAGGCTACACGAGAACGGAGACGTCGAGTAACCAAAACAAATGCGTTAAACAAATTCGTACACGTTATTTATCAATTTAACTCTAGAATTAAAGGATATACAACGAGAAACAACGTTTGACAACCTTTAAACAGTTTTAATAACTATCTCAAAAATTGTCGCTCTGATGCAAACAACTGATGATTTATCTACTTAAATTTGATGAACAAAACGACTTACGTATTTTAAACATGCTAACCTTTAGCCCGGTAAGCAAATTAAAAAAAAAAACGCAATATGTAGGCTACACGAGAACGGAGACGTGGAGTAACCAAAACAAATGCGTTAAACAAATTCGTACACGTTCTTTATCAATTTAACTCTAGAATTAAAGGATATACAACGAGAAACAACGTTTGACAACCTTTAAACAGTTTTAATAACTATCTCAAAAATTATCGCTCTGATGCAAACAACTGATGAGTTATCTACTTAAATATGATGAACAAAACGACTTACGTATTTTAAACATGCTAACTTTAGCCCGGTAAGCAAATTAAAAAAAAAACGCAATATGTAGGCTACACGAAAACGGAGACGTCGAGTAACCAAAACAAATGCGTTAAACAAATTCGTACACGTTATTTATCAATTTAACTCTAGAATTAAAGGATATACAACGGGAAACAACGTTTGACAACCTTTAAACAGTTTTAATAACTATCTCAAAAATTGTCGCTCTGATGCAAACAACTGATGAGTTATCTACTCAAATTTGTTGAACAAAACGACTTACGTATTTTAAGCATGCTAACCTTTAGCCCGGTAAGCAAATTAAAAAAAAAACGCAATATGTAGGCTACACGAGAACGGAGACGTCGAGTAACCAAAACAAATGCGTTAAACAAATTCTTACACGCTATTTATCAATTTAACTCTAGAATTAAAGGATATACAACGAGAAACAACGTTTGACAACCTTTAAACAGTTTTAATAACTATCTCAAAAATTATCGCTCTGATGCAAACAACTGATGAGTTATCTACTTAAATTTGATGAACAAAACGACTTACGTATTTTAAACATGCTAACCTTTAGCCCGGTAAGCAAATTAAAAAAAAACCCCAATATGTAGGCTACACGAGAACGGAGACGTCGAGTAACCAAAACAAATGCGTTAAACAAATTCGTACACGTTATTTATCAATTTAACTCTAGAATTAAAGGATATACAACGAGAAACAACGTTTGACAACCTTTAAACAGTTTTAATAACTATCTCAAAAATTATCGCTCTGATGCAAACAACTGATGAGTTATCTACTTAAATATGATGAACAAAACGACTTACGTATTTTAAACATGCTAACCTTTAGCCCGGTAAGCAAATTAAAAAAAAAACGCAATATGTAGGCTACACGAGAACGGAGACGTCGAGTAACCAAAACAAATGCGTTAAACAAATTCGTACACGTTATTTATCAATTTAACTCTAGAATTAAAGGATATACAACGAGAAACAACGTTTGACAACCTTTAAACAGTTTTAGTAACTATCTCAAAAATTATCGCTCTGATGCAAACAACTGATGAGTTATCTACTTAAATATGATGAACAAAACGACTTACGTATTTTAAACATGCTAACCTTTAGCCCGGTAAGCAAATTAAAAAAAAAAACGCAATATGTAGGCTACACGAGAACGGAGACGTCGAGTAACCAAAACAAATGCGTTAAACAAATTCGTACACGTTATTTATCAATTTAACTCTAGAATTAAAGGATATACAACGAGAAACAACGTTTGACAACCTTTAAACAGTTTTAATAACTATCTCAAAAATTATCGCTCTGATGCAAACAACTGATGAGTTATCTACTTAAATTTGATGAACAAAACGACTTATGTATTTTAAACATGCTAACCTTTAGCCCGGTAAGCAAATTAAAAAAAAAACGCAATATGTAGGCTACACGAGAACGGAGACGTCGAGTAACCAAAACAAATGCGTTAAACAAATTCGTTCACGTTATTTATCAATTTAACTCTAGAATTAAAGGATATACAACGAGAAACAACGTTTGACAACCTTTAAACAGTTTTAATAACTATCTCAAAAATAATCGCTCTGATGCAAACAACTGATGAGTTATCTACTTAAATATGATGAACAAAACGACTTACGTATTTTAAACATGCTAACCTTTAGCCCGGTAAGCAAATTAAAAAAAAAACGCAATATGTAGGCTACACGAGAACGGAGACGTCGAGTAACCAAAACAAATGCGTTAAACAAATTCTTACACGTTATTTATCAATTTAACTCTAGAATTAAAGGATATACAACGAGAAACAACGTTTGACAACCTTTAAACAGTTTTAATAACTATCTCAAAAATTATCGCTCTGATGCAAACAACTGATAAGTTATCTACTTAAATTTGATGAACAAAACGACTTACGTATTTTAAACATGCTAACCTTTAGCCCGGTAAGCAAATTAAAAAAAAAACGCAATATGTAGGCTACACGAGAACGGAGACGTCGAGTAACCAAAACAAATGCGTTAAACAAATTCGTACACGTTATTTATCAATTTAACTCTAGAATTAAAGGATATACAACGAGAAACAACGTTTGACAACCTTTAAACAGTTGTAATAACTATCTCAAAAATTATCGCTCTGATGCAAACAACTGATGAGTTAGCTACTTAAATTTGATGAACAAAACGACTTACGTATTTTAAACATGCTAACCTTTAGCCCGGTAAGCAAATTAAAAAAAAAAACAATATGTAGGCTACACGAGAACGGAGACGTCGAGTAACCAAAACAAATGCGTTAAACAAATTCGTACACGTTATTTATCAATTTAACTCTAGAATTAAAGGATATACAACGAGAAACAACGTTTGACAACCTTTAAACAGTTTTAATAACTATCTCAAAAATTATCGCTCTGATGCAAACAACTGATGAGTTATCTACTTAAATTTGATGAACAAAACGACTTACGTATTTTAAACATGCTAACCTTTAGCCCGGTAAGCAAATTAAAAAAAAAACGCAATATGTAGGCTACACGAGAACGGAGACGTCTAGTAACCAAAACAAATGCGTTAAACAAATTCGTACACGTTATTTATCAATTTAACTCTAGAATTAAAGGATATACAACGAGAAACAACGTTTGACAACCTTTAAACAGTTTTAATAACTATCTCAAAAATTATCGCTCTGATGCAAACAACTGATGAGTTATCTACTTAAATATGATGAACAAAACGACTTACGTATTTTAAACATGCTAACCTTTATCCCGGTAAGCAAATTAAAAAAAAAACGCAATATGTAGGCTACACGAGAACGGAGACGTCGAGTAACCAAAACAAATGCGTTAAACAAATTCGTACACGTTATTTATCAATTTAACTCTAGAATTAAAGGATATACAACGAGAAACAACGTTTGACAACCTTTAAACAGTTTTAATAACTATCTCAAAAATTATCGCTCTGATGCAAACAACTGATGAGTTATCTACTTAAATATGATGAACAAAACGACTTACGTATTTTAAACATGCTAACCTTTAGCCCGGTAAGCAAATTAAAAAAAAACGCAATATGTAGGCTACACGAGAACGGAGACGTCGAGTAACCAAAACAAATGCGTTAAACAAATTCGTACACGTTATTTATCAATTTAACTCTAGAATTAAAGGATATACAACGAGAAACAACGTTTGACAACCTTTAAACAGTTTTAATAACTATCTCAAAAATTATCGCTCTGATGCAAACAACTGATGAGTTATCTACTTAAATTTGATGAACAAAACGACTTACGTATTTTAAACATGCTAACCTTTAGCCCGGTAAGCAAATTAAAAAAAAAACGCAATATGTAAGCTACACGAGGACGGAGACGTCGAGTAACCAAAACAAATGCGTTAAACAAATTCGTACACGTTATTTATCAATTTAACTCTAGAATTAAAGGATATACAACGAGAAACAACGTTTGACAACCTTTAAACAGTTTTAATAACTATCTCAAAAATTATCGCTCTGATGCAAACAACTGATGAGTTATCTACTTAAATATGATGAACAAAACGACTTACGTATTTTAAGCATGCTAACCTTTAGCCCGGTAGGCAAATTAAAAAAAAACGCAATATGTAGGCTACACGAGAACGGAGACGTCGAGTAACCAAAACAAATGCGTTAAACAAATTCGTACCCGTTATTTATCAATTTAACTCTAGAATTAAAGGATATACAACGAGAAACAACGTTTGACAACCTTTAAACAGTTTTAATAACTATCTCAAAAATTATCGCTCTGATGCAAACAACTGATGAGTTATCTACTTAAATATGATGAACAAAACGACTTACGTATTTTAAACATGCTAACCTTTAGCCCGGTAAGCAAATTAAAAAAAAAACGCAATATGTAGGCTACACGAGAACGGAGACGTCGAGTAACCAAAACAAATGCGTTAAACAAATTCGTACACGTTATTTATCAATTTAACTCTAGAATTAAAGGATATACAACGAGAAACAACGTTTGACAACCTTTAAACAGTTTTAATAACTATCTCAAAAATTATCGCTCTGATGCAAACAACTGATGAGTTATCTACTTAAATTTGATGAACAAAACGACTTACGTATTTTAAGCATGCTAACCTTTAGCCCGGTAAGCAAATTAAAAAAAAAACGCAATATGTAGGCTACACGAGAACGGAGACGTCGAGTAACCAAAACAAATGCGTTAAACAAATTCGTACACGTTATTTATCAATTTAACTCTAGAATTAAAGGATATACAACGAGAAACAACGTTTGACAACCTTTAAACAGTTTTAATAACTATCTCAAAAATTATCGCTCTGATGCAAACAACTGATGAGTTATCTACTTAAATATGATGAACAAAACGACTTACGTATTTTAAACATGCTAACCTTTAGCCCGGTAAGCAAATTAAAAAAAAAAACGCAATATGTAGGCTACACGAGAACGGAGACGTCGAGTAACCAAAACAAATGCGTTAAACAAATTCGTACACGTTATTTATCAATTTAACTCTAGAATTAAAGGATATACAACGAGAAACAACGTTTGACAACCTTCAAACAGTTTTAATAACTATCTCAAAAATTATCGCTCTGATGCAAACAACTGATGAGTTATCTACTTAAATTTGTTGAACAAAACGACTTACGTATTTTAAGCATGCTAACCTTTAGCCCGGTAAGCAAATTAAAAAAAAAACGCAATATGTAGGCTACACGAGAACGGAGACGTCGAGTAACCAAAACAAATGCGTTAAACAAATTCGTACACGTTATTTATCAATTTAACTCTAGAATTAAAGGATATACAACGAGAAACAACGTTTGACAACCTTTAAACAGTTTTAATAACTATCTCAAAAATTGTCTTTCTGATGCAAACAACTGATGAGTTATCTACTCAAATTTGTTGAACAAAACGACTTACGTATCTTAAGCATGCTAACCTTTAGCCCGGTAAGCAAATTAAAAAAAAAACGCAATATGTAGGCTACACGAGAACGGAGACGTCGAGAAACCAAAACAAATGCGTTAAACAAATTCGTACACGTTATTTATCAACTTAACTCTAGAATTAAAGGATATACAACGAGAAACAACGTTTGACAACCTTTAAACAGTTTTAATAACTATCTCAAAAATTATCGCTCTGATGCAAACAACTGATGAGTTATCTACTTAAATTTGTTGAACAAAACGACTTACGTATTTTAAACATGCTAACCTTTAGCCCGGTAAGCAAATTAAAAAAAAAAACGCAATATGTAGGCTACACGAGAACGGAGACGTCGAGTAACCAAAACAAATGGGTTAAACAAATTCGTACACGTTATTTATCAATTTAACTCTAGAATTAAAGGATATACAACGAGAAACAACGTTTGACAACCTTTAAACAGTTTTAATAACTATCTCAAAAATTATCGCTCTGATGCAAACAACTGATGAGTTATCTACTTAAATATGATGACCAAAACGACTTACGTATTTTAAACATGCTAACCTTTAGCCTGGTAAGCAAATTAAAAAAAAACGCAATATGTAGGCTACACGAGAACGTAGACGTCGAGTAACCAAAACAAATGCGTTAAACAAATTCGTACACGTTATTTATCAATTTAACTCTAGAATTAAAGGATATACAACGAGAAACAACGTTTGACAACCTTTAAACAGTTTTAATAACTATCTCAAAAATTATCGCTCTGATGCAAACAACTGATGAGTTATCTACTTAAATTTGTTGAACAAAACGACTTACGTATTTTAAGCATGCTAACCTTTAGCCCGGTAAGCAAATTAAAAAAAAAACGCAATATGTAGGCTACACGAGAACGGAGACGTCGAGTAACCAAAACAAATGCGTTAAACAAATTCGTACACGTTATTTATCAATTTAACTCTAGAATTAAAGGATATACAACGAGAAACAACGTTTGACAACCTTTAAACAGTTTTAATAACTATCTCAAAAATTGTCTTTCTGATGCAAACAACTGATGAGTTATCTACTCAAATTTGTTGAACAAAACGACTTACGTATCTTAAGCATGCTAACCTTTAGCCCGGTAAGCAAATTAAAAAAAAAAACGCAATATGTAGGCTACACGAGAACGGAGACGTCGAGAAACCAAAACAAATGCGTTAAACAAATTCGTACACGTTATTTATCAACTTAACTCTAGAATTAAAGGATATACAACGAGAAACAACGTTTGACAACCTTTAAACAGTTTTAATAACTATCTCAAAAATTATCGCTCTGATGCAAACAACTGATGAGTTATCTACTTAAATTTGTTGAACAAAACGACTTACGTATTTTAAACATGCTAACCTTTAGCCCGGTAAGCAAATTAAAAAAAAAACGCAATATGTAGGCTACACGAGAACGGAGACGTCGAGTAACCAAAACAAATGGGTTAAACAAATTCGTACACGTTATTTATCAATTTAACTCTAGAATTAAAGGATATACAACGAGAAACAACGTTTGACAACCTTTAAACAGTTTTAATAACTATCTCAAAAATTATCGCTCTGATGCAAACAACTGATGAGTTATCTACTTAAATATGATGACCAAAACGACTTACGTATTTTAAACATGCTAACCTTTAGCCTGGTAAGCAAATTAAAAAAAAACGCAATATGTAGGCTACACGAGAACGTAGACGTCGAGTAACCAAAACAAATGCGTTAAACAAATTCGTACACGTTATTTATCAATTTAACTCTAGAATTAAAGGATATACAACGAGAAACAACGTTTGACAACCTTTAAACAGTTTTAATAACTATCTCAAAAATTATCGCTCTGATGCAAACAACTGATGAGTTATCTACTCAAATATGATGAACAAAACGACTTACGTATTTTAAACATGCTAACCTTTAGCACGGTAAGCAAATTAAAAAAAAAAACGCAATATGTAGGCTACACGAGAACGGAGACGTCGAGTAACCAAAACAAATGCGTTAAACAAATTCGTACACGTTATTTATCAATTTAACTCTAGAATTAAAGGATATACAACGAGAAACAACGTTTGACAACCTTTAAACAGTTTTAATAACTATCTCAAAAATTGTCGCTCTGATGCAAACAACTGATGAGTTATCTACTTAAATTTGATGAACAAAACGACTTACGTATTTTAAACATGCTAACCTTTAGCCCGGTAAGCAAATTAAAAAAAAAAACGCAATATGTAGGCTACACGAGAACGGAGACGCCGAGTAACCAAAACAAATGCGTTAAACAAATTCGTACACGTTATTTATCAATTTAACTCTAGAATTAAAGGATATACAACGAGAAACAACGTTTGACAACCTTTAAACAGTTTTAATAACTATCTCCAAAATTGTCGCTCTGATGCAAACAACTGATGAGTTATCTACTTAAATTTGTTGAACAAAACGACTTACGTATTTTAAACATGCTAACCTATAGCCCGGTAAGCAAATTAAAAAAAAAACGCAATATGTGGGCTACACGAGAACGGAGACTTCGAGTAACCAAAACAAATGCGTTAAACAAATTCGTACACGTTATTTATCAATTTAACTCTAGAATTAAAGGATATACAACGAGAAACAACGTTTGACAACCTTTAAACAGTTTTAATAACTATCTCAAAAATTATAGCTCTGATGCAAACAACTGATGAGTTATCTACTTAAATTTGTTGAACAAAACGACTTACGTATTTTAAACATGCTAACCTTTAGCCCGGTAAGCAAATTAAAAAAAAAACGCAATATGTAGGCTACACGAGAACGGAGACGTCGAGTAACCTAAACAAATGCGTTAAACAAATACGTACACGTTATTTATCAATTTAACTCTAGAATTAAAGGATATACAACGAGAAACAACGTTTGACAACCTTTAAACAGTTTTAATAACTATCTCAAAAATTATCGCTCTGATGCAAACAACTGATGAGTTATCTACTTAAATTTGATGAACAAAACGACTTACGTATTTTAAACATGCTAACCTTTAGCCCGGTAAGCAAATTAAAAAAAAACGCAATATGTAGGCTACACGAGAACGGAGACGTCGAGTAACCAAAACAAATGCGTTAATCAAATTCGTACACGTTATTTATCAATTTAACTCTAGAATTAAAGGATATACAACGAGAAACAACGTTTGACAACCTTTAAACAGTTTTAGTAACTATCTCAAAAATTGTCGCTCTGATGCAAACAACTGATGAGTTATCTACTTAAATTTGTTGAACAAAACGACTTACGTATTTTAAGCATGCTAACCTTTAGCCCGGTAAGCAAATTAAAAAAAAAACGCAATATGTAGGCTACACGAGAACGGAGACGTCGAGTAACCAAAACAAATGCGTTAAACAAATTCGTACACGTTATTTATCAATTTAACTCTAGAATTAAAGGATATACAACGAGAAACAACGTTTGACAACCTTTAAACAGTTTTAATAACTATCTCAAAAATTATCGCTCTGATGCAAACAACTGATGAGTTATCTACTTAAATTTGTTGAACAAAACGACTTACGTATTTTAAGCATGCTAACCTTTAGCCCGGTAAGCAAATTAAAAAAAAAACGCAATATGTAGGCTACACGAGAACGGAGACGTCGAGTAACCAAAACAAATGCGTTAAACAAATTCGTACACGTTATTTATCAATTTAACTCTAGAATTAAAGGATATACAACGAGAAACTACGTTTGACAACCTTTAAACAGTTTTAATAACTATCTCAAAAATTGTCTTTCTGATGCAAACAACTGATGAGTTATCTACTCAAATTGTACACGTTATTTATCAATTTAACTCTAGAATTAAAGGATATACAACGAGAAACAACGTTTGACAACCTTTAAACAGTTTTAATAACTATCTCAAAAATTATCGCTCTGATGCAAACAACTGATGAGTTATCTACTTAAATATGATGACCAAAACGACTTACGTATTTTAAACATGCTAACCTTTAGCCCGGTAAGCAAATTAAAAAAAAAACGCAATATGTAGGCTACACGAGAACGGAGACGTCGAGTAACCAAAACAAATGCGTTAAACAAATTCGTACACGTTATTTATCAATTTAACTCTAGAATTAAAGGATATACAACGAGAAACAACGTTTGACAACCTTTAAACAGTTTTAATAACTATCTCAAAAATTATCGCTCTGATGCAAACAACTGATGAGTTATCTACTTAAATATGATGAACAAAACGACTTACGTATTTTAAACATGCTAACCTTTAGCACGGTAAGCAAATTAAAAAAAAAACGCAATATGTAGGCTACACGAGAACGGAGACGTCGAGTAACCAAAACAAATGCGTTAAACAAATTCGTACACGTTATTTATAAATTTAACTCTAGAATTAAAGGATATACAACGAGAAACAACGTTTGACAACCTTTAAACAGTTTTAATAACTATCTCAAAAATTGTCGCTCTGATGCAAACAACTGATGAGTTATCTACTTAAATTTGATGAACAAAACGACTTACGTATTTTAAACATGCTAACCTTTAGCCCGGTAAGCAAATTAAAAAAAAAAACGCAATATGTAGGCTACACGAGAACGGAGACGTCGAGTAACCAAAACAAATGCGTTAAACAAATTCGTACACGTTATTTATCAATTTACAACTGATGAGTTATCTACTTAAATTTGATGAACAAAACGACTTACGTATTTTAAACATGCTAACCTTTAGCCCGGTAAGCAAATTAGAAAAAAAAACGCAATATGTGGGCTACACGAGAACGGAGACGTCGAGTAACCAAAACAAATGCGTTAAACAAATTCGTACACGTTATTTATCAATTTAACTCTAGAATTAAAGGATATACAACGAGAAACAACGTTTGACAACCTTTAAACAGTTTTAATAACTATCTCAAAAATTATCGCTCTGTGCAAACAACTGATGAGTTATCTACTTAAATTTGTTGAACAAAACGACTTACGTATTTTAAGCATGCTAACCTTTAGCCCGGTAAACAAATTAAAAAAAAAACGCAATATGTAGGCTACACGAGAACGGAGACGTCGAGTAACCAAAACAAATGCGTTAAACAAATTCGTACACGTTATTTATCAATTTAACTTTAGAATTAAAGGATATACAACGAGAAACAACGTTTGACAACCTTTAAACAGTTTTAATAACTATCTCAAAAATTATCGCTCTGATGCAAACAACTGATGAGTTATCTACTTAAATATGATGAACAAAGCGACTTACGTATTTTAAACATGCTAACCTTTAGCCCGGTAAGCAAATTAAAAAAAACGCAATATGTAGGCTACACGAGAACGGAGACGTCGAGTAACCAAAACAAATGCGTTAAACAAATTCGTACACGTTATTTATCAATTTAACTCTAGAATTAAAGGATATACAACGAGAAACAACGTTTGACAACCTTTAAACAGTTTTAATAACTATCTCAAAAATTATCGCTCTGATGCAAACAACTGATGAGTTATCTACTTAAATATGATGAACAAAACGACTTACGTATTTTAAACATGCTAACCTTTAGCCCGGTAAGCAAATTAAAAAAAAAACGCAATATGTAGGCTACACGAGAACGGAGACGTCGAGTAACCAAAACAAATGCGTTAAACAAATTCGTACACGTTATTTATCAATTTAACTCTAGAATTAAAGGATATACAACGAGAAACAACGTTTGACAACCTTTAAACAGTTTTAATAACTATCTCAAAAATTATCGCTTTGATGCAAACAACTGATGAGTTATCTACGTAAATATGATGAACAAAACGACTTACGTATTTTAAACATGCTAACCTTCAGCCCGGTAAGCAAATTAAAAAAAAAACGCAATATGTAGGCTACACGAGAACGGAGACGTCGAGTAACCAAAACAAATGCGTTAAACAAATTCGTACACGTTATTTATCAATTTAACTCTAGAATTAAAGGATATACAACGAGAAACAACGTTTGACAACCTTTAAACAGTTTTAATAACTATCTCAAAAATTATCGCTCTGATGCAAACAACTGATGAGTTATCTACTTAAATTTGTTGAACAAAACGACTTACGTATTTTAAGCATGCTAACCTTTAGCCCGGTAAGCAAATTAAAAAAAAAACGCAATATGTAGGCTACACGAGAACGGAGACGTCGAGTAACCAAAACAAATGCGTTAAACAAATTCGTACACGTTATTTATCAATTTAACTCTAGAATTAAAGGATATACAACGAGAAACAACGTTTGACAACCTTTAAACAGTTTTAATAACTATCTCAAAAATTGTCGCTCTGATGCAAACAACTGATAAGTTATCTACTTAAATTTGTTGAACAAAACGACTTACGTATTTTAAACATGCTAACCTTTAGCCCGGTAAGCAAATTAAAAAAAAAACGCAATATGTAGGCTACACGAGAACGGAGACGTCGAGTAACCAAAACAAATGCGTTAAACAAATTCGTACACGTTATTTATCAATTTAACTCTAGAATTAAAGGATATACAACGAGAAACAACGTTTGACAACCTTTAAACAGTTTTAATAACTATCTCAAAAATTATCGCTCTGATGCAAACAACTGATGAGTTATCTACTTAAATATGATGAACAAAACGACTTACGTATTTTAAACATGCTAACCTTTAGCCCGGTAAGCAAATAAAAAAAAAAACGCAATATGTAGGCTACACGAGAACGGAGACGTCGAGTAACCAAAACAAATGCGTTAAACAAATTCGTACACGTTATTTATCAATTTAACTCTAGAATTAAAGGATATACAACGAGAAACAACGTTTGACAACCTTTAAACAGTTTTAATAACTATCTCAAAAATTATCGCTCTGATGCAAACAACTGATGAGTTATCTACGTAAATATGATGAACAAAACGACTTACGTATTTTAAACATGCTAACCTTCAGCCCGGTAAGCAAATTAAAAAAAAAACGCAATATGTAGGCTACACGAGAACGGAGACGTCGAGTAACCAAAACAAATGCGTTAAACAAATTCGTACACGTTATTTATCAATTTAACTCTAGAATTAAAGGATATACAACGAGAAACAACGTTTGACAACCTTTAAACAGTTTTAATAACTATCTCAAAAATTATCGCTCTGATGCAAACAACTGATGAGTTATCTACTTAAATATGATGAACAAAGCGACTTACGTATTTTAAACATGCTAACCTTTAGCCCGGTAAGCAAATTAAAAAAAAAAACGCAATATGTAGGCTACACGAGAACGGAGACGTCGAGTAACCAAAACAAATGCGTTAAACAAATTCGTACACGTTATTTATCAATTTACAACTGATGAGTTATCTACTTAAATTTGATGAACAAAACGACTTACGTATTTTAAACATGCTAACCTTTAGCCCGGTAAGCAAATTAGAAAAAAAAACGCAATATGTGGGCTACACGAGAACGGAGACGTCGAGTAACCAAAACAAATGCGTTAAACAAATTCGTACACGTTATTTATCAATTTAACTCTAGAATTAAAGGATATACAACGAGAAACAACGTTTGACAACCTTTAAACAGTTTTAATAACTATCTCAAAAATTATCGCTCTGTGCAAACAACTGATGAGTTATCTACTTAAATTTGTTGAACAAAACGACTTACGTATTTTAAGCATGCTAACCTTTAGCCCGGTAAACAAATTTAAAAAAAAACGCAATATGTAGGCTACACGAGAACGGAGACGTCGAGTAACCAAAACAAATGCGTTAAACAAATTCGTACACGTTATTTATCAATTTAACTTTAGAATTAAAGGATATACAACGAGAAACAACGTTTGACAACCTTTAAACAGTTTTAATAACTATCTCAAAAATTATCGCTCTGATGCAAACAACTGATGAGTTATCTACTTAAATATGATGAACAAAGCGACTTACGTATTTTAAACATGCTAACCTTTAGCCCGGTAAGCAAATTAAAAAAAAACGCAATATGTAGGCTACACGAGAACGGAGACGTCGAGTAACCAAAACAAATGCGTTAAACAAATTCGTACACGTTATTTATCAATTTAACTCTAGAATTAAAGGATATACAACGAGAAACAACGTTTGACAACCTTTAAACAGTTTTAATAACTATCTCAAAAATTATCGCTCTGATGCAAACAACTGATGAGCTATCTACTTAAATATGATGAACAAAACGACTTACGTATTTTAAACATGCTAACCTTTAGCCCGGTAAGCAAATTAAAAAAAAAAACGCAATATGTAGGCTACACGAGAACGGAGACGTCGAGTAACCAAAACAAATGCGTTAAACAAATTCGTACACGTTATTTATCAATTTAACTCTAGAATTAAAGGATATACAACGAGAAACAACGTTTGACAACCTTTAAACAGTTTTAATAACTATCTCAAAAATTATCGCTCTGATGCAAACAACTGATGAGTTATCTACGTAAATATGATGAACAAAACGACTTACGTATTTTAAACATGCTAACCTTCAGCCCGGTAAGCAAATTAAAAAAAAAACGCAATATGTAGGCTACACGAGAACGGAGACGTCGAGTAACCAAAACAAATGCGTTAAACAAATTCGTACACGTTATTTATCAATTTAACTCTAGAATTAAAGGATATACAACGAGAAACAACGTTTGACAACCTTTAAACAGTTTTAATAACTATCTCAAAAATTATCGCTCTGATGCAAACAACTGATGAGTTATCTACTTAAATTTGTTGAACAAAACGACTTACGTATTTTAAGCATGCTAACCTTTAGCCCGGTAAGCAAATTAAAAAAAAAACGCAATATGTAGGCTACACGAGAACGGAGACGTCGAGTAACCAAAACAAATGCGTTAAACAAATTCGTACACGTTATTTATCAATTTAACTCTAGAATTAAAGGATATACAACGAGAAACAACGTTTGACAACCTTTAAACAGTTTTAATAACTATCTCAAAAATTGTCGCTCTGATGCAAACAACTGATAAGTTATCTACTTATATTTGTTGAACAAAACGACTTACGTATTTTAAACATGCTAACCTTTAGCCCGGTAAGCAAATTAAAAAAAAAACGCAATATGTAGGCTACACGAGAACGGAGACGTCGAGTAACCAAAACAAATGCGTTAAACAAATTCGTACACGTTATTTATCAATTTAACTCTAGAATTAAAGGATATACAACGAGAAACAACGTTTGACAACCTTTAAACAGTTTTAATAACTATCTCAAAAATTATCGCTCTGATGCAAACAACTGATGAGTTATCTACTTAAATATGATGAACAAAACGACTTACGTATTTTAAACATGCTAACCTTTAGCCCGGTAAGCAAATTAAAAAAAAAACGCAATATGTAGGCTACACGAGAACGGAGACGTCGAGTAACCAAAACAAATGCGTTAAACAAATTCGTACACGTTATTTATCAATTTAACTCTAGAATTAAAGGATATACAACGAGAAACAACGTTTGACAACCTTTAAACAGTTTTAATAACTATCTCAAAAATTATCGCTCTGATGCAAACAACTGATGAGTTATCTACGTAAATATGATGAACAAAACGACTTACGTATTTTAAACATGCTAACCTTCAGCCCGGTAAGCAAATTAAAAAAAAAACGCAATATGTAGGCTACACGAGAACGGAGACGTCGAGTAACCAAAACAAATGCGTTAAACAAATTCGTACACGTTATTTATCAATTTAACTCTAGAATTAAAGGATATACAACGAGAAACAACGTTTGACAACCTTTAAACAGTTTTAATAACTATCTCAAAAATTATCGCTCTGATGCAAACAACTGATGAGTTATCTACGTAAATATGATGAACAAAACGACTTACGTATTTTAAACATGCTAACCTTCAGCCCGGTAAGCAAATTAAAAAAAAAACGCAATATGTAGGCTACACGAGAACGGAGACGTCGAGTAACCAAAACAAATGCGTTAAACAAATTCGTACACGTTATTTATCAATTTAACTCTAGAATTAAAGGATATACAACGAGAAACAACGTTTGACAACCTTTAAACAGTTTTAATAACTATCTCAAAAATTATCGCTCTGATGCAAACAACTGATGAGTTATCTACTTAAATTTGTTGAACAAAACGACTTACGTATTTTAAGCATGCTAACCTTTAGCCCGGTAAGCAAATTAAAAAAAAAACGCAATATGTAGGCTACACGAGAACGGAGACGTCGAGTAACCAAAACAAATGCGTTAAACAAATTCGTACACGTTATTTATCAATTTAACTCTAGAATTAAAGGATATACAACGAGAAACAACGTTTGACAACCTTTAAACAGTTTTAATAACTATCTCAAAAATTGTCGCTCTGATGCAAACAACTGATAAGTTATCTACTTAAATTTGTTGAATAAAACGACTTACGTATTTTAAACATGCTAACCTTTAGCCCGGTAAGCAAATTAAAAAAAAACGCAATATGTAGGCTACACGAGAACGGAGACGTCGAGTAACCAAAACAAATGCGTTAAACAAATTCGTACACGTTATTTATCAATTTAACTCTAGAATTAAAGGATATACAACGAGAAACAACGTTTGACAACCTTTAAACAGTTTTAATAACTATCTCAAAAATTATCGCTCTGATGCAAACAACTGATGAGTTATCTACTTAAATATGATGAACAAAACGACTTACGTATTTTAAACATGCTAACCTTTAGCCCGGTAAGCAAATTAAAAAAAAAACGCAATATGTAGGCTACACGAGAACGGAGACGTCGAGTAACCAAAACAAATGCGTTAAACAAATTCGTACACGTTATTTATCAATTTAACTCTAGAATTAAAGGATATACAACGAGAAACAACGTTTGACAACCTTTAAACAGTTTTAATAACTATCTCAAAAATTGTCGCTCTGATGCAAACAACTGATGAGTTATCTACTTAAATTTGTTGAACAAAACGACTTACGTATTTTAAACATGCTAACCTTTAGCCCGGTAAGCAAATTAAAAAAAAAACGCAATATGTAGGCTACACGAGAACGGAGACGTCGAGTAACCAAAACAAATGCGTTAAACAAATTCGTACACGTTATTTATCAATTTAACTCTAGAATTAAAGGATATACAACGAGAAACAACGTTTGACAACCTTTAAACAGTTTTAATAACTATCTCAAAAATTATCGCTCTGATGCAAACAACTGATGAGTTATCTACTTAAATTTGATGAACAAAACGACTTACGTATTTTAAACATGCTAACCTTTAGCCCGGTAAGCAAATTAAAAAAAAAACGCAATATGTAGGCTACACGAGAACGGAGACGTCGAGTAACCAAAACAAATGCGTTAAACAAATTCGTACACGTTATTTATCAATTTAACTCTAGAATTAAAGGATATACAACGAGAAACAACGTTTGACAACCTTTAAACAGTTTTAATAACTATCTCAAAAATTATCGCTCTGATGCAAACAACTGATGAGTTATCTACTTAAATTTGATGAACAAAACGACTTACGTATTTTAAAGATGCTAACCTTTAGCCCGGTAAGCAAATTAAAATAAAATTAAAGAAAAAAAAACTTTTTTAAAAATAAGCTTTTATTATTTTGGTTAATAAAATTAACTAAAAAGTAAACAATAAATTGACTCTAAAGAAATATAACACTTTATAAGTTCATTGTAAGCTTAAACGATAATTAGGCTTTTTCGTCTGCGACAAAAAAATTCTATATTGTACATAATTATATATTTTTAACATTAAAACTTTACACCTAAATTATTAAATCTTACAGTTTATATCACAGTCCTAATTGTTCTAATAAAAAACGTGTTAAATTTTGATGGTATATTTAAGAACATTTAGGATCTCCTTTTCTTGCTATCGCAATGTAACACGCTTTTATTAGAACAATTAGGACTGTGATATAAACTGTAAGATTTAATAATTTAGGTGTAAAGTTTTAATGTTAAAAATATATAATTATGTACAATATAGAATTTTTTGTCGCAGACGAAAAAGCCTAATTATCGTTTAAGCTTACAATGAACTTATAAAGTGTTATATTTCTTTAGAGTCAATTTATTGTTTACTTTTTAGTTAATTTTATTAACCAAAATAATAAAAGCTTATTTTTAAAAAAGTTTTTTTTTCTTTAATTTTATTTTTTACTTTTTAGTTCGTTTTATTAACAAGTAATAGAAGCTTGTTCTTATAAAAGCTTTAAATATAAGTATAGGGGGTGAAACAAAAACACATATATCAGTTACATCTGCGTATAATGCGCATTGGAATTTATTAGTACACATTTTATGCGCAGCAACTTCAGAGGTGTATTTAAAGTTTAAAGCATTGTAAATATAAGTATTGAAGTCATGAGCCTGAACATTCGCGCAATTTTAGTGATGTAAATTGCATGGCGCCAGCGCCAATGCGGTGCCAGCTCAATGGAAGCTCATTGACGAAATTACTCCAAGCGAATTTTTGACGCTTCTTAGTAGTGAGTGCGTAGTACATTTTACTTGCGCTATTGAGTGAAACGACTTTTGTGTGTCAGGCACGAGTTTGGTGTTATTGGCGCTACTGGCAGTGATGACACTGAGCTGTTGACGGTAGCGCTGGTAGTTCAGATTTTGAATCAGAGAAAGAATTGATGACCCGTGTGAATTATTATGGCTTTGGCCGTGTAAATTATTATGGTGTATTTGTATATTTTAGATTTAATGCACAATTAATATTTGTGTGTTTGAGCGGCCAAATAATAACAGTAGTATTGCTAAAGTGCTGCTTAGTTGATGGAATGTAGCTAATTTCTTAGCGATGATCAGCAGATTGTCAATATTTCGTTCAACGGACGCGCGAAATTGCCACATCTGCTCAAATTTTCCAAAGATTTTCCATTCTTGATTTAACTTAAGCTGTTATGCCAATATTTTTCAGCCAGCTTTTTTCAAATAGGTAATTTTTCCAAAAGCAAAATAAATTACAGAAAAGATTACAGGGTTAAACAGCCTTAAAAATTCAGCTATGTTGGTTATACACAGAAATACAGCAGAGGGTTGTGTCTCCGCTTCTCGCAAGCGATGAGATTCACCACGCGTGACACGTGATTCACCACGTCCAAATATCACACTCCACGGATAGGTACCGGCGTGTTTGTATGGGACTTAGGCTGTTATGCCAAAGTAAAAACAAATCTTTACCGATAACTGTGTTATGGATTAATTTATCGAATTCTAACAAAGTAATATTGCATTGTCATCGGAGTTATACATGTGTGCAAAATTTCAGCTCAATCGGACACCGGGAAGTGTATCAAATTTAACTTGCAAGATTCCATTACAGACAACAAAAGTGAAAGTAAATAAAAGCTTATAAAAAAAACGCAATATGTAGGCTACACGAGAACGGAGACGTCGAGTAACCAAAACAAATGCGTTAAACAAATTCGTACACGTTATTTATCAATTTAACTCTAGAATTAAAGGATATACAACGAGAAACAACGTTTGACAACCTTTAAACCGTTTTAATAACTATCTCAAAAATTATCGCTCTGATGCAAACAACTGATGAGTTATCTACTTAAATTTGTTGAACAAAACGACTTACGTATTTTAAACATGCTAACCTTTAGCCCGGTAAGCAAATTAAAAAAAAAACGCAATATGTAGGCTAGACGAGAACGGAGACGTCGAGTAACCAAAACAAATGCGTTAAACAAATTCGTACACGTTATTTATCAATTTAACTCTAGAATTAAAGGATATACAACGAGAAACAACGTTTGATAACCTTTAAACAGTTTTAATAACTATCTCAAAAATTGTCGCTCTGATGCAAACAACTGATGAGTTATCTACTTAAATATGATGAACAAAACGACTTACGTAGTTTAAACATGCTAACCTTTAGCCCGGTAAGCAAATTAAAAAAAAACCCAATATGTAGGCTACACGAGAACGGAGACGTCGAGTAACCAAAACAAATGCGTTAAACAAATTCGTACACGTTATTTATCAATTTAACTCTAGAATTAAAGGATATACAACGAGAAACAACGTTTGACAACCTTTAAACAGTTTTAATAACTATCTCAAAAATTATCGCTCTGATGCAAACAACTGATGAGTTATCTACTTAAATTTGATGAACAAAACGACTTACGTATTTTAAACATGCTAACCTTTAGCCCGGTAAGCAAATTAAAAAAAAAACGCAATATGTAGGCTACACGAGAACGGAGACGTCGAGTAACCAAAACAAATGCGTTACACAAATTCGTACACGTTATTTATCAATTTAACTCTAGAATTAAAGGATATACAACGAGAAACAACGTTTGACAACCTTTAAACAGTTTTAATAACTATCTCAAAAATTGTCGCTCTGATGCAAACAACTGATGAGTTATCTACTTAAATTTGTTGAACAAAACGACTTACGTATTTTAAACATGCTAACCTTTAGCCCGGTAAGCAAATTTAAAAAAAAACGCAATATGTAGGCTACACGAGAACGGAGACGTCGAGTAACCAAAACAAATGCGTTAAACAAATTCGTACACGTTATTTATCAATTTAACTCTAGAATTAAAGGATATACAACGAGAAACAACGTTTGACAACCTTTAAACAGTTTTAATAACTATCTCAAAAATTATCGCTCTGATGCAAACAACTGATGAGTTATCTACTTAAATATGATGAACAAAACGACTTACGTATTTTAAACATGCTAACCTTTAGCCCGGTAAGCAAATTAAAAAAAAAACGCAATATGTAGGCTACACGAGAACGGAGACGTCGAGTAACCAAAACAAATGCGTTAAACAAATTCGTACACGTTATTTATCAATTTAACTCTAGAATTAAAGGATATACAACGAGAAACAACGTTTGACAACCTTTAAACAGTTTTAATAACTATCTCAAAAATTATCGCTCTGATGCAAACAACTGATGAGTTATCTACTTAAATTTGATGAACAAAACGACTTACGTATTTTAAACATGCTAACCTTTAGCCCGGTAAGCAAATTAAAAAAAAAACGCAATATGTAGGCTACACGAGAACGGAGACGTCGAGTAACCAAAACAAATGCGTTAAACAAATTCGTACACGTTATTTATCAATTTAACTCTAGAATTAAAGGATATACAACGAGAAACAACGTTTGATAACCTTTAAACAGTTTTAATAACTATCTCAAAAATTGTCGCTCTGATGACACAACTGATGAGTTATCTACTCACATTTGTTGAACAAAACATCTTACGTATTTTAAACATGCTAACCTTTAGCCCGGTAAGAAAATTAAAAAAAAAAACGCAATATGTAGGCTACACGAGAACGGAGACGTCGAGTAACCAAAACAAATGCGTTAAACAAATTCGTACACGTTATTTATCAATTTAACTCTAGAATTAAAGGATATACAACGAGAAACAACGTTTGACAACCTTTAAACAGTTTTAATAACTATCTCAAAAATTGTCGCTCTGATGCAAACAACTGATGAGTTATCTACTCACATTTGTTGAACAAAACGACTTACGTATTTTAAACATGCTAACCTTTAGCCCGGTAAGCAAATTTAAAAAAAAACGCAATATGTAGGCTACACGAGAACGGAGACGTCGAGTAACCAAAACAAATGCGTTAAACAAATTCGTACACGTTATTTATCAATTTAACTCTAGAATTAAAGGATATACAACGAAAAACAACGTTTGACAACCTTTAAACAGTTTTAATAGCTATCTCAAAAATTGTCGCTCTGATGCAAACAACTGATGAGTTATCTACTTAAATTTGATGAACAAAACGACTTACGTATTTTAAACATGCTAACCTTTAGCCCGGTAAGCAAATTAAAAAAAAAACGCAATATGTAGGCTACACGAGAACGGAGACGTCGAGTAACCAAAACAAATGCGTTAAACAAATTCGTACACGTTATTTATCAATTTAACTCTAGAATTAAAGGATATACAACGAGAAACAACGTTTGACAACCTTTAAACAGTTTTAATAACTATCTCAAAAATTGTCGCTCTGATGCAAACAACTGATGAGTTATCTACTTAAATATGATGAACAAAACGACTTACGTAGTTTAAACATGCTAACCTTTAGCCCGGTAAGCAAATTAAAAAAAAAACGCAATATGTAGGCTACACGAGAACGGAGACGTCGAGTAACCAAAACAAATGCGTTAAACAAATTCGTACACGTTATTTATCAATTTAACTCTAGAATTAAAGGATATACAACGAGAAACAACGTTTGACAACCTTTAAACAGTTTTAATAACTATCTCAAAAATTATCGCTCTGATGCAAACAACTGATGAGTTATCTACTTAAATTTGATGAACAAAACGACTTACGTATTTTAAACATGCTAACCTTTAGCCCGGTAAGCAAATTAAAAAAAAAACGCAATATGTAGGCTACACGAGAACGGAGACGTCGAGTAACCAAAACAAATGCGTTAAACAAATTCGTACACGTTATTTATCAATTTAACTCTAGAATTAAAGGATATACAACGAGAAACAACGTTTGACAACCTTTAAACAGTTTTAATAACTATCTCAAAAATTATCGCTCTGATGGAAACAACTGATGAGTTATCTACTTAAATATGATGAACAAAACGACTTACGTATTTTAAACATGCTAACCTTTAGCCCGGTAAGCAAATTAAAAAAAAAAACGCAATATGTAGGCTACACGAGAACGGAGACGTCGAGTAACCAAAACAAATGCGTTAAACAAATTCGTACACGTTATTTATCAATTTAACTCTAGAATTAAAGGATATACAACGAGAAACAACGTTTGACAACATTTAAACAGTTTTAATAACTATCTCAAAAATTATCGCTCTGATGCAAACAACTGATGAGCTATCTACTTAAATTTGATGAACAAAACGACTTACGGGTTTTAAACATGCTAACCTTTAGCCCGGTAAGCAAATTAAAAAAAAAACGCAATATGTAGGCTACACGAGAACGGAGACGTCGAGTAACCAAAACAAATGCGTTAAACAAATTCGTACACGTTATTTATCAATTTAACTCTAGAATTAAAGGATATACAACGAGAAACAACGTTTGACAACCTTTAAACAGTTTTAATAACTATCTCAAAAATTGTCGCTCTGATGCAAACAACTGATGAGTTATCTACTTAAATATGATGAACAAAACGACTTACGTATTTTAAACATGCTAACCTTTAGCCCGGTAAGCAAATTAAAAAAAAAACGCAATATGTAGGCTACACGAGAACGGAGACGTCGAGTAACCAAAACAAATGCGTTAAACAAATTCGTACACGTTATTTATCAATTTAACTCTAGAATTAAAGGATATACAACGAGAAACAACGTTTGACAGCCTTTAAACAGTTTTAATAACTATCTCAAAAATTATCGCTCTGATGCAAACAACTGATGAGTTATCTACTTAAATATGATGAACAAAACGACTTACGTATTTTAAACATGCTAACCTTTAGCCCGGTAAGCAAATTAAAAAAAAAACGCAATATGTAGGCTACACGAGAACGGAAACGTCGAGTAACCAAAACAAATGCGTTAAACAAATTCGTACACGTTATTTATCAATTTAACTCTAGAATTAAAGGATATACAACGAGAAACAACGTTTGACAACCTTTAAACAGTTTTAATAACTATCTCAAAAATTGTCGCTCTGATGCAAACAACTGATGAGTTATCTACTTAAATATGATGAACAAAACGACTTACGTATTTTAAACATGCTAACCTTTAGCCCGGTAAGCAAATTAAAAAAAAAACGCAATATGTAGGCTACACGAGAACGGAGACGTCGAGTAACCAAAACGAATGCGTTAAACAAATTCGTACACGTTATTTATCAATTTAACTCTAGAATTAAAGGATATACAACGAGAAACAACGTTTGACAACCTTTAAACAGTTTTAATAACTATCTCAAAAATTATCGCTCTGATGCAAACAACTGATGAGTTATCTACTTAAATTTGATGAACAAAACGACTTACGTATTTTAAACATGCTAACCTTTAGCCCGGTAAGCAAATTAAAAAAAAAACGCAATATGTAGGCTACACGAGACGGAGACGTCGAGTAACCAAAACAAATGCGTTAAACAAATTCGTACACGTTATTTATAAATTTAACTCTAGAATTAAAGGATATACAACGAGAAACAACGTTTGACAACCTTTAAACAGTTTTAATAACTATCTCAAAAATTATCGCTCTGATGCAAACAACTGATGAGTTATCTACTTAAATTTGATGAACAAAACGACTTACGTATTTTAAACATGCTAACCTTTAGCCCGGTAAGCAAATTAAAAAAAAAACGCAATATGTAGGCTACACGAGAACGGAGACGTCGAGTAACCAAAACAAATGCGTTAAACAAATTCGTACACGTTATTTATCAATTTAACTCTAGAATTAAAGGATATACAACGAGAAACAACGTTTGATAACCTTTAAACAGTTTTAATAACTATCTCAAAAATTATCGCTCTGATGCCAACAACTGATGAGTTATCTACTTAAATATGATGAACAAAACGACTTACGTATTTTAAACATGCTAACCTTTAGCCCGGTAAGCAAATTAAAAAAAAAAACGCAATATGTAGGCTACACGAGAACGGAGACGTCGAGTAACCAAAACAAATGCGTTAAACAAATTCGTACACGTTGTTTATCAATTTAACTCTAGAATTAAAGGATATACAACGAGAAACAACGTTTGACAACCTTTAAACAGTTTTAATAACTATCTCAAAAATTATCGCTCTGATGCAAACAACTGATGAGTTATCTACTTAAATATGATGAACAAAACGACTTACGTATTTTAAACATGCTAACCTTTAGCCCGGTAAGCAAATTAAAAAAAAACGCAATATGTAGGCTACACGAGAACGGAGACGTCGAGTAACCAAAACAAATGCGTTAAACAAATTCGTACACGTTATTTATCAATTTAACTCTAGAATTAAAGGATATACAACGAGAAACAACGTTTGACAACCTTTAAACAGTTTTAATAACTATCTCAAAAATTGTCGCTCTGATGCAAACAACTGATGAGTTATCTACTCACATTTGTTGAACAAAACGACTTACGTATTTTAAACATGCTAACCTTTAGCCCGGTAAACAAATTAAAAAAAAACGCAATATGTAGGCTACACGAGAACGGAGACGTCGAGTAACCAAAACAAATGCGTTAAACAAATTCGTACACGTTATTTATCAATTTAACTCTAGAATTAAAGGATATACAACGAGAAACAACGTTTGACAACCTTTAAACAGTTTTAATAACTATCTCAACAATTGTCGCTCTGATGCAAACAACTGATGAGTTATCTACTTAAATTTGATGAACAAAACGACTTACGTATTTTAAACATGCTAACCTTTAGCCCGGTAAGCAAATTTAAAAAAAAACGCAATATGTAGGCTACACGAGAACGGAGACGTCGAGTAACCAAAACAAATGCGTTAAACAAATTCGTACACGTTATTTATCAATTTAACTCTAGAATTAAAGGATATACAACGAGAAACAACGTTTGACAACCTTTAAACAGTTTTAATAACTATCTCAACAATTGTGGCTCTGATGCAAACAACTGATGAGTTATCTACTCACATTTGTTGAACAAAACGACTTACGTATTTTAAACATGCTAACCTTTAGCCCGGTAAGCAAATTAAAAAAAAAAACGCAATATGTAGGCTATACGAGAACAGAGACGTCGAGTAACCAAAACAAATGCGTTAAACAAATTCGTACACGTTATTTATCAATTTAACTCTAGAATTAAAGGATATACAACGAGAAACAACGTTTGACAACCTTTAAACAGTTTTAATAACTATCTCAACAATTGTCGCTCTGATGCAAACAACTGATGAGTTATCTACTTAAATTTGATGAACAAAACGACTTACGTATTTTAAACATGCTAACCTTTAGCCCGGTAAGCAAATTAAAAAAAAAACGCAATATGTAGGCTACACGAGAACGGAGACGTCGAGTAACCAAAACAAATGCGTTAAACAAATTCGTACACGTTATTTATCAATTTAACTCTAGAATTAAAGGATATACAACGAGAAACAACGTTTGACAACCTTTAAACAGTTTTAATAACTATCTCAAAAATTATCGCTCTGATGAAAACAACTGATGAGTTATCTACTTAAATATGATGAACAAAACGACTTACGTATTTTAAACATGCTAACCTTTAGCCCGGTAAGCAAATTAAAAAAAAAACGCAATATGTAGGCTACACGAGAACGGAGACGTCGAGTAACCAAAACAAATGCGTTAAACAAATTCGTACACGTTATTTATCAATTTAGCTCTAGAATTAAAGGATATACAACGAGAAACAACGTTTGACAACCTTTAAACAGTTTTAATAACTATCTCAAAAATTATCGCTCTGATGCAAACAACTGATGAGTTATCTACTTAAATTTGATGAACAAAACGACTTACGTATTTTAAACATGCTAACCTTTAGCCCGGTAAGCAAATTAAAAAAAAAACGCAATATGTAGGCTACACGAGAACGGAGACGTCGAGTAACCAAAACAAATGCGTTAAACAAATTCGTACACGTTATTTATCAATTTAACTCTAGAATTAAAGGATATACAACGAGAAACAACGTTTGACAACCTTTAAACAGTTTTAATAACTATCTCAAAAATTATCGCTCTGATGCAAACAACTGATGAGTTATCTACTTAAATTTGATGAACAAAACGACTTACGTATTTTAAACATGCTAACCTTTAGCCCGGTAAGCAAATTAAAAAAAAAACGCAATATGTAGGCTACACGAGAACGGAGACGTCGAGTAACCAAAACAAATGCGTTAAACAAATTCGTACACGTTATTTATCAATTTAACTCTAGAATTAAAGGATATACAACGAGAAACAACGTTTGACAACCTTTAAACAGTTTTAATAACTATCTCAAAAATTATCGCTCTGATGCAAACAACTGATGAGTTATCTACTTAAATTTGATGAACAAAACGACTTACGTATTTTAAACATGCTAACCTTTAGCCCGGTAAGCAAATTAAAAAAAAACGCAATATGTAGGCTACACGAGAACAGAGACGTCGAGTAACCAAAACAAATTCGTTAAACAAATTCGTACACGTTATTTATCAATTTAACTCTAGAATTAAAGGATATACAACGAGAAACAACGTTTGACAACCTTTAAACAGTTTTAATAACTATCTCAAAAATTGTCGCTCTGATGCAAACAACTGATGAGTTATCTACTTAAATATGATGAACAAAACGACTTACGTATTTTAAACATGCTAACCTTTAGCCCGGTAAGCAAATTAAAAAAAAACGCAATATGTAGGCTACACGAGAACAGAGACGTCGAGTAACCAAAATCAATGCGTTAAACAAATTCGTACACGTTATTTATCAATTTAACTCTAGAATTAAAGGATATACAACGAGAAACAACGTTTGACAACCTTTAAACAGTTTTAATAACTATCTCAAAAATTATCGCTCTGATGCAAACAACTGATGAGTTGTCTACTTAAATTTGTTGAACAAAACGACTTACGTATTTTAAGCATGCTAACCTTTAGCCCGGTAAGCAAATTAAAAAAAAAAACGCAATATGTAGGCTACACGAGTACGGAGACGTCGAGTAACCAAAACAAATGCGTTAAACAAATTCGTACACGTTATTTATCAATTTAACTCTAGAATTAAAGGATATACAACGAGAAACAACGTTTGACAACCTTTAAACAGTTTTAATAACTATCTCAAAAATTATCGCTCTGATGCAAACAACTGATGAGTTATCTACTTAAATATGATGAACAAAACGACTTACGTATTTTAAACATGCTAACCTTTAGCCCGGTAAGCAAATTAAAAAAAAAACGCAATATGTAGGCTACACGAGAACGGAGACGTCGAGTAACCAAAACAAATGCGTTAAACAAATTCGTACACGTTATTTATCAATTTAACTCTAGAATTAAAGGATATACAACGAGAAACAACGTTTGACAACCTTTAAACAGTTTTAATAACTATCTCAAAAATTATCGCTCTGATGCAAACAACTGATGAGTTATCTACTTAAATTTGATGAACAAAACGACTTACGTATTTTAAGCATGCTAACCTTTAGCCCGGTAAGCAAATTAAAAAAAAAACGCAATATGTAGGCTACACGAGAACGGAGACGTCGAGTAACCAAAACAAATGCGTTAAACAAATTCGTACACGTCATTTATCAATTTAACTCTAGAATTAAAGGATATACAACGAGAAACAACGTTTGACAACCTTTAAACAGTTTTAATAACTATCTCAAAAATTGTCGCTCTGATGCAAACAACTGATGAGTTATCTACTTAAATTTGTTGAACAAAACGACTTACGTATTTTAAACATGCTAACCTTTAGCCCGGTAAGCAAATTAAAACAAAAAACGCAATATGTAGGCTACACGAGAACGGAGACGTCGAGTAACCAAAACAAATGTGTTAAACAAATTCGTACACGTTATTTATCAATTTAACTCTAGAATTAAAGGATATACAACGAGAAACAACGTTTGACAACCTTTAAAGAGTTTTAATAACTATCTCAAAAATTATCGCTCTGATGCAAACAACTGATGAGTTATCTACTTAAATTTGAAGAACAAAACGACTTACGTATTTTAAACATGCTAACCTTTAGCCCGGTAAGCAAATAAAAAAAAAAACGCAATATGTACGCTACACGAGAACGGAGACGTCGAGTAACCAAAACAAATGCGTTAAACAAATTCGTACACGTTATTTATCAATTTAACTCTAGAATTAAAGGATATACAACGAGAAACAACGTTTGACAACCTTTAAACAGTTTTAATAACTATCTCAAAAATTGTCGCTCTGATGCAAAGAACTGATGAGTTATCTACTTAAATATGATGAACAAAACGACTTACGTATTTTAAACATGCTAACCTTTAGCCCGGCAAGCAAATTAAAAAAAAAACGCAATATGTAGGCTACACGAGAACGGAGACGTCGAGTAACCAAAACAAATGCGTTAAACAAATTCGTACACGTTATTTATCAATTTAACTCTAGAATTAAAGGATATACAACGAGAAACAACGTTTGACAACCTTTAAACAGTTTTAATAACTATCTCAAAAATTATCGCTCTGATGCAAACAACTGATGAGTTATCTACTTAAATTTGATGAACAAAACGACTTACGTATTTTAAACATGCTAACCTTTAGCCCGGTAAGTAAATTAAAAAAAAAACGCAATATGTGGGCTACACGAGAACGGAGACGTCGAGTAACCAAAACAAATGCGTTAAACAAATTCGTACACGTTATTTATCAATTTAACTCTAGAATTAAAGGATATACAACGAGAAACAACGTTTGACAACCTTTAAACAGTTTTAATAACTATCTCAAAAATTATCGCTCTGATGCAAACAACTGATGAGTTATCTACTTAAATTTGATGAACAAAACGACTTACGTATTTTAAACATGCTAACCTTTAGCCCGGTAAGCAAATTTAAAAAAAACGCAATATGTAGGCTACACGAGAACGGAGACGTCGAGTAACCAAAACAAATGCGTTAAACAAATTCGTACACGTTATTTATCAACTTAACTCTAGAATTAAAGGATATACAACGAGAAACAACGTTTGACAACCTTTAAACAGTTTTAATAACTATCTCAAAAATTATCGCTCTGATGCAAACAACTGATGAGTTATCTACTTAAATATGATGAACAAAACGACTTACGTATTTTAAACATGCTAACCTTTAGCCCGGTAAGCAAATTAAAAAAAAAACGCAATATGTAGGCTACACGAGAACGGAGACGTCGAGTAACCAAAACAAATGCGTTAAACAAATTCGTACACGTTATTTATCAATTTAACTCTAGAATTAAAGGATATACAACGAGAAACAACGTTTGACAACCTTTAAACAGTTTTAATAACTATCTCAAAAATTATCGCTCTGATGCAAACAACTGATGAGTTATCTACTTAAATATGATGAACAAAACGACTTACGTATTTTAAACATGCTAACCTTTAGCCCGGTAAGCAAATTAAAAAAAAAACGCAATATGTAGGCTACACGAGAACGGAGACGTCGAGTAACCAAAACAAATGCGTTAAACAAATTCGTACACGTTATTTATCAATTTAACTCTAGAATTAAAGGATATACAACGAGAAACAACGTTTGACAACCTTTAAACAGTTTTAATAACTATCTCAAAAATTATCGCTCTGATGCAAACAACTGATGAGTTATCTACTTAAATTTGATGAACAAAACGACTTACGTATTTTAAGCATGCTAACCTTTAGCCCGGTAAGCAAATTAAAAAAAAAACGCAATATGTAGGCTACACGAGAACGGAAACGTCGAGTAACCAAAACAAATGCGTTAAACAAATTCGTACACGTTATTTATCAATTTAACTCTGGAATTAAAGGATATACAACGAGAAACAACGTTTGACAACCTTTAAACAGTTTTAATAACTATCTCAAAAACTATCGCTCTGATGCAAACAACTGATGAGTTATCTACTTAAATTTGTTGAACAAAACGACTTACGTATTTTAAACATGCTAACCTTTAGCCCGGTAAGCAAATTAAAAAAAAAACGCAATATGTAGGCTACACGAGAACGGAGACGTCGAGTAACCAAAACAAATGCGTTAAACAAATTCGTACACGTTATTTATCAATTTAACTCTAGAATTAAAGGATATACAACGAGAAACAACGTTTGACAACCTTTAAACAGTTTTAATAACTATCTCAAAAATTATCGCTCTGATGCAAACAACTGATGAGTTATCTACTTAAATTTGATGAACAAAACGACTTACGTATTTTAAACATGCTAACCTTTAGCCCGGTAAGCAAATTAAAAAAAAAACGCAATATGTAGGCTACACGAGAACGGAGACGTCGAGTAACCAAAACAAATGCGTTAAACAAATTCGTACACGTTATTTATCAATTTAACTCTAGAATTAAAGGATATACAACGAGAAACAACGTTTGACAACCTTTAAACAGTTTTAATAACTATCTCAAAAATTGTCGCTCTGATGCAAACAACTGATGAGTTATCTACTTAAATATGATGAACAAAACGACTTACGTATTTTAAACATGCTAACCTTTAGCCCGGTAAGCAAATTAAAAAAAAAACGCAATATGTAGGCTACACGAGAACGGAGACGTCGAGTAACCAAAACGAATGCGTTAAACAAATTCGTACACGTTGTTTATCAATTTAACTCTAGAATTAAAGGATATACAACGAGAAACAACGTTTGACAACCTTTAAACAGTTTTAATAACTATCTCAAAAATTATCGCTCTGATGCAAACAACTGATGAGTTATCTACTTAAATTTGATGAACAAAACGACTTACGTATTTTAAACATGCTAACCTTTAGCCCGGTAAGCAAATTAAAAAAAAAAACGCAATATGTAGGCTACACGAGAACGGAGACGTCGAGTAACCAAAACAAATGCGTTAAACAAATTCGTACACGTTATTTATAAATTTAACTCTAGAATTAAAGGATATACAACGAGAAACAACGTTTGACAACCTTTAAACAGTTTTAATAACTATCTCAAAAATTATCGCTCTGATGCAAACAACTGATGAGTTATCTACTTAAATTTGATGAACAGAACGACTTACGTATTTTAAACATGCTAACCTTTAGCCCGGTAAGCAAATTAAAAAAAAAACGCAATATGTAGGCTACACGAGAACGGAGACGTCGAGTAACCAAAACAAATGCGTTAAACAAATTCGTACACGTTATTTATCAATTTAACTCTAGAATTAAAGGATATACAACGAGAAACAACGTTTGATAACCTTTAAACAGTTTTAATAACTATCTCAAAAATTATCGCTCTGATGCCAACAACTGATGAGTTATCTACTTAAATATGATGAACAAAACGACTTACGTATTTTAAACATGCTAACCTTTAGCCCGGTAAGCAAATTAAAAAAAAAACGCAATATGTAGGCTACACGAGAACGGAGACGTCGAGTAACCAAAACAAATGCGTTAAACAAATTCGTACACGTTGTTTATCAATTTAACTCTAGAATTAAAGGATATACAACGAGAAACAACGTTTGACAACCTTTAAACAGTTTTAATAACTATCTCAAAAATTATCGCTCTGATGCAAACAACTGATGAGTTATCTACTTAAATATGATGAACAAAACGACTTACGTATTTTAAACATGCTAACCTTTAGCCCGGTAAGCAAATTAAAAAAAACGCAATATGTAGGCTACACGAGAACGGAGACGTCGAGTAACCAAAACAAATGCGTTAAACAAATTCGTACACGTTATTTATCTATTTAACTCTAGAATTAAAGGATATACAACGAGAAACAACGTTTGACAACCTTTAAACAGTTTTAATAACTATCTCAAAAATTGTCGCTCTGATGCAAACAACTGATGAGTTATCTACTCACATTTGTTGAACAAAACGACTTACGTATTTTAAACATGCTAACCTTTAGCCCGGTAAGCAAATTAAAAAAAAAACGCAATATGTAGGCTACACGAGAACGGAGACGTCGAGTAACCAAAACAAATGCGTTAAACAAATTCGTACACGTTATTTATAAATTTAACTCTAGAATTAAAGGATATACAACGAGAAACAACGTTTGACAACCTTTAAACAGTTTTAATAACTATCTCAAAAATTATCGCTCTGATGCAAACAACTGATGAGTTATCTACTTAAATTTGATGAACAAAACGGCTTACGTATTTTAAACATGCTAACCTTTAGCCCGGTAAGCAAATTAAAAAAAAAACGCAATATGTAGGCTACACGAGAACGGAGACGTCGAGTAACCAAAACAAATGCGTTAAACAAATTCGTACACGTTATTTATCAATTTAACTCTAGAATTAAAGGATATACAACGAGAAACAACGTTTGATAACCTTTAAACAGTTTTAATAACTATCTCAAAAATTATCGCTCTGATGCCAACAACTGATGAGTTATCTACTTAAATATGATGAACAAAACGACTTACGTATTTTAAACATGCTAACCTTTAGCCCGGTAAGCAAATTAAAAAAAAAACGCAATATGTAGGCTACACGAGAACGGAGACGTCGAGTAACCAAAACAAATGCGTTAAACAAATTCGTACACGTTGTTTATCAATTTAACTCTAGAATTAAAGGATATACAACGAGAAACAACGTTTGACAACCTTTAAACAGTTTTAATAACTATCTCAAAAATTATCGCTCTGATGCAAACAACTGATGAGTTATCTACTTAAATATGATGAACAAAACGACTTACGTATTTTAAACATGCTAACCTTTAGCCCGGTAAGCAAATTAAAAAAAAACGCAATATGTAGGCTACACGAGAACGGAGACGTCGAGTAACCAAAACAAATGCGTTAAACAAATTCGTACACGTTATTTATCAATTTAACTCTAGAATTAAAGGATATACAACGAGAAACAACGTTTGACAACCTTTAAACAGTTTTAATAACTATCTCAAAAATTGTCGCTCTGATGCAAACAACTGATGAGTTATCTACTTAAATTTGATGAACAAAACGACTTACGTATTTTAAACATGCTAACCTTTAGCCCGGTAAGCAAATTAAAAAAAAAACGCAATATGTAGGCTACACGAGAACGGAGACGTCGAGTAACCAAAACAAATGCGTTAAACAAATTCGTACACGTTATTTATCAATTTAACTCTAGAATTAAAGGATATACAACGAGAAACAACGTTTGACAACCTTTATACAGTTTTAATAACTATCTCAAAAATTGTCGCTCTGATGCAAACAACTGATGAGTTATCTACTTAAATTTGATGAACAAAACGACTTACGTATTTTAAACATGCTAACCTTTAGCCCGGTAAGCAAATTAAAAAAAAAAACGCAATATGTAGGCTACACGAGAACGGAGACGTCGAGTAACCAAAACAAATGCGTTAAACAAATTCGTACACGTTATTTATCAATTTAACTCTAGAATTAAAGGATATACAACGAGAAACAACGTTTGACAACCTTTAAACAGTTTTAATAACTATCTCAAAAATTGTCGCTCTGATGCAAACAACTGATGAGTTATCTACTTAAATTTGATGAACAAAACGACTTACGTATTTTAAACATGCTAACCTTTAGCCCGGTAAGCAAATTAAAAAAAAAAACGCAATATGTAGGCTACACGAGAACGGAGACGTCGAGTAACCAAAACAAATGCGTTAAACAAATTCGTACACGTTATTTATCAATTTAACTCTAGAATTAAAGGATATACAACGAGAAACAACGTTTGACAAACTTTAAACAGTTTTAATAACTATCTCAAAAATTATCGCTCTGATGCAAACAACTGATGAGTTATCTACTTAAATATGATGAACAAAACGACTTACGTATTTTAAACATGCTAACCTTTAGCCCGGTAAGCAAATTAAAAAAAAAACGCAATATGTGGGCTACACGAGAACGGAGACGTCGAGTAACCAAAACAAATGCGTTAACAAATTCGTACACGTTATTTATCAATTTAACTCTAGAATTAAAGGATATACAACGAGAAACAACGTTTGACAACCTTTAAACAGTTTTAATAACTATCTCAAAAATTATCGCTCTGATGCAAACAACTGATGAGTTATCTACTTAAATTTGATGAACAAAACGACTTACGTATTTTAAACATGCTAACCTTTAGCCCGGTAAGCAAATTAAAAAAAAAAACGCAATATGTAGGCTACACGAGAACGGAGACGTCGAGTAACCAAAACAAATGCGTTAAACAAATTCGTACACGTTATTTATCAATTTAACTCTAGAATTAAAGGATATACAACGAGAAACAACGTTTGACAACCTTTAAACACTTTTAATAACTATCTCAAAAATTATCGCTCTGATGCAAACAACTGATGAGTTATCTACTTAAATATGATGAACAAAACGACTTACGTATTTTAAACATGCTAACCTTTAGCCCGGTAAGCAAATTAAAAAAAAAACGCAATATGTAGGCTACACGAGAACGGAGACGTCGAGTAACCAAAACAAATGCGTTAAACAAATTCGTACACGTTATTTATCAATTTAACTCTAGAATTAAAGGATATACAACGAGAAACAACGTTTGACAACCTTTAAACAGTTTTAATAACTATCTCAAAAATTATCGCTCTGATGCAAACAACTGATGAGTTATCTACTTAAATTTGATGAACAAAACGACTTACGTATTTTAAACATGCTAACCTTTAGCCCGGTAAGCAAATTAAAAAAAAAACGCAATATGTAGGCTACACGAGAACGGAGACGTCGAGTAACCAAAACAAATGCGTTAAACAAATTCGTACACGTTATTTATCAATTTAACTCTAGAATTAAAGGATATACAACGAGAAACAACGTTTGACAACCTTTAAACAGTTTTAATAACTATCTCAAAAATTATCGCTCTGATGCAAACAACTGATGAGTTATCTACTTAAATTTGATGAACAAAACGACTTACGTATTTTAAACATGCTAACCTTTAGCCCGGTAAGCAAATTAAAAAAAAAACGAAATATGTAGGCTACACGAGAACGGAGACGTCGAGTAACCAAAACAAATGCGTTAAACAAATTCGTACACGTTATTTATCAATTTAACCCTAGAATTAAAGGATATACAACGAGAAACAACGTTTGACAAACTTTAAACAGTTTTAATAACTATCTCAAAAATTATCGCTCTGATGCAAACAACTGATGAGTTATCTACTTAAATATGATGAACAAAACGACTTACGTATTTTAAACATGCTAACCTTTAGCCCGGTAAGCAAATTAAAAAAAAAACGCAATATGTAGGCTACACGAGAACGGAGACGTCGAGTAACCAAAACAAATGCGTTAAACAAATTCGTACACGTTATTTATCACTTTAACTCTAGAATTAAAGGATATACAACGAGAAACAACGTTTGACAACCTTTAAACAGTTTTAATAACTATCTCAAAAATTATCGCTCTGATGCAAACAACTGATGAGTTATCTACTTAAATTTGATGAACAAAACGACTTACGTATTTTAAACATGCTAACCTTTAGCCCGGTAAGCAAATTAAAAAAAAAAAAACGCAATATGTAGGCTACACGAGAACGGAGACGTCGAGTAACCAAAACAAATGCGTTAAACAAATTCGTACACGTTATTTATCAATTTAACTCTAGAATTAAAGGATATACAACGAGAAACAACGTTTGACAACCTTTAAACAGTTTTAATAACTATCTCAAAAATTATCGCTCTGATGCAAACAACTGATGAGTTATCTACTTAAATTTGATGAACAAAACGGCTTACGTATTTTAAACATGCTAACCTTTAGCCCGGTAAGCAAATTAAAAAAAAAAACGAAATATGTAGGCTACACGAGAACGGAGACGTCGAGTAACCAAAACAAATGCGTTAAACAAATTCGTACACGTTATTTATCAATTTAACTCTAGAATTAAAGGATATACAACGAGAAACAACGTTTGACAACCTTTAAACAGTTTTAATAACTATCTCAAAAATTATCGCTCTGATGCAAACAACTGATGAGTTATCTACTTAAATTTGATGAACAAAACGACTTACGTATTTTAAACATGCTAACCTTTAGCCCGGTAAGCAAATTAAAAAAAAAAACGAAATATGTAGGCTACACGAGAACGGAGACGTCGAGTAACCAAAACAAATGCGTTAAACAAATTCGTACACGTTATTTATCAATTTAACCCTAGAATTAAAGGATATACAACGAGAAACAACGTTTGACAAACTTTAAACAGTTTTAATAACTATCTCAAAAATTATCGCTCTGATGCAAACAACTGATGAGTTATCTACTTAAATATGATGAACAAAACGACTTACGTATTTTAAACATGCTAACCTTTAGCCCGGTAAGCAAATTAAAAAAAAAACGCAATATGTAGGCTACACGAGAACGGAGACGTCGAGTAACCAAAACAAATGCGTTAAACAAATTCGTACACGTTATTTATCAATTTAACTCTAGAATTAAAGGATATACAACGAGAAACAACGTTTGACAACCTTTAAACAGTTTTAATAACTATCTCAAAAATTATCGCTCTGATGCAAACAACTGATGAGTTATCTACTTAAATTTGATGAACAAAACGACTTACGTATTTTAAACATGCTAACCTTTAGCCCGGTAAGCAAATTAAAAAAAAAAAAACGCAATATGTAGGCTACACGAGAACGGAGACGTCGAGTAACCAAAACAAATGCGTTAAACAAATTCGTACACGTTATTTATCAATTTAACTCTAGAATTAAAGGATATACAACGAGAAACAACGTTTGACAAACTTTAAACAGTTTTAATAACTATCTCAAAAATTATCGCTCTGATGCAAACAACTGATGAGTTATCTACTTAAATATGATGAACAAAACGGCTTACGTATTTTAAACATGCTAACCTTTAGCCCGGTAAGCAAATTAAAAAAAAAAACGCAATATGTAGGCTACACGAGAACGGAGACGTCGAGTAACCAAAACAAATGCGTTAAACAAATTCGTACACGTTATTTATCAATTTAACTCTAGAATTAAAGGATATACAACGAGAAACAACGTTTGACAACCTTTAAACAGTTTTAATAACTATCTCAAAAATTGTCGCTCTGATGCAAACAACTGATGAGTTATCTACTTAAATTTGATGAACAAAACGACTTACGTATTTTAAACATGCTAACCTTTAGCCCGGTAAGCAAATTAAAAAAAAAACGCAATATGTAGGCTACACGAGAACGGAGACGTCGAGTAACCAAAACAAATGCGTTAAACAAATTCGTACACGTTATTTATCAATTTAACTCTAGAATTAAAGGATATACAACGAGAAACAACGTTTGACAACCTTTATACAGTTTTAATAACTATCTCAAAAATTGTCGCTCTGATGCAAACAACTGATGAGTTATCTACTTAAATTTGATGAACAAAACGACTTACGTATTTTAAACATGCTAACCTTTAGCCCGGTAAGCAAATTAAAAAAAAAACGCAATATGTAGGCTACACGAGAACGGAGACGTCGAGTAACCAAAACAAATGCGTTAAACAAATTCGTACACGTTATTTATCAATTTAACTCTAGAATTAAAGGATATACAACGAGAAACAACGTTTGACAACCTTTAAACAGTTTTAATAACTATCTCAAAAATTGTCGCTCTGATGCAAACAACTGATGAGTTATCTACTTAAATTTGATGAACAAAACGACTTACGTATTTTAAACATGCTAACCTTTAGCCCGGTAAGCAAATTAAAAAAAAAAACGCAATATGTAGGCTACACGAGAACGGAGACGTCGAGTAACCAAAACAAATGCGTTAAACAAATTCGTACACGTTATTTATCAATTTAACTCTAGAATTAAAGGATATACAACGAGAAACAACGTTTGACAAACTTTAAACAGTTTTAATAACTATCTCAAAAATTATCGCTCTGATGCAAACAACTGATGAGTTATCTACTTAAATATGATGAACAAAACGACTTACGTATTTTAAACATGCTAACCTTTAGCCCGGTAAGCAAATTAAAAAAAAAACGCAATATGTGGGCTACACGAGAACGGAGACGTCGAGTAACCAAAACAAATGCGTTAACAAATTCGTACACGTTATTTATCAATTTAACTCTAGAATTAAAGGATATACAACGAGAAACAACGTTTGACAACCTTTAAACAGTTTTAATAACTATCTCAAAAATTATCGCTCTGATGCAAACAACTGATGAGTTATCTACTTAAATTTGATGAACAAAACGACTTACGTATTTTAAACATGCTAACCTTTAGCCCGGTAAGCAAATTAAAAAAAAAAACGCAATATGTAGGCTACACGAGAACGGAGACGTCGAGTAACCAAAACAAATGCGTTAAACAAATTCGTACACGTTATTTATCAATTTAACTCTAGAATTAAAGGATATACAACGAGAAACAACGTTTGACAACCTTTAAACAGTTTTAATAACTATCTCAAAAATTATCGCTCTGATGCAAACAACTGATGAGTTATCTACTTAAATTTGATGAACAAAACGACTTACGTATTTTAAACATGCTAACCTTTAGCCCGGTAAGCAAATTAAAAAAAAAAACGCAATATGTAGGCTACACGAGAACGGAGACGTCGAGTAATCAAAACAAATGCGTTAAACAAATTCGTACACGTTATTTATCAATTTAACTCTAGAATTAAAGGATATACAACGAGAAACAACGTTTGACAACCTTTAAACAGTTTTAATAACTATCTCAAAAATTATCGCTCTGATGCAAACAACTGATGAGTTATCTACTTAAATTTGATGAACAAAACGACTTACGTATTTTAAACATGCTAACCTTTAGCCCGGTAAGCAAATTAAAAAAAAAACGAAATATGTAGGCTACACGAGAACGGAGACGTCGAGTAACCAAAACAAATGCGTTAAACAAATTCGTACACGTTATTTATCAATTTAACCCTAGAATTAAAGGATATACAACGAGAAACAACGTTTGACAAACTTTAAACAGTTTTAATAACTATCTCAAAAATTATCGCTCTGATGCAAACAACTGATGAGTTATCTACTTAAATATGATGAACAAAACGACTTACGTATTTTAAACATGCTAACCTTTAGCCCGGTAAGCAAATTAAAAAAAAAACGCAATATGTAGGCTACACGAGAACGGAGACGTCGAGTAACCAAAACAAATGCGTTAAACAAATTCGTACACGTTATTTATCAATTTAACTCTAGAATTAAAGGATATACAACGAGAAACAACGTTTGACAACCTTTAAACAGTTTTAATAACTATCTCAAAAATTGTCGCTCTGATGCAAACAACTGATTAGTTATCTACTTAAATTTGATGAACAAAACGACTTACGTATTTTAAACATGCTAACCTTTAGCCCGGTAAGCAAATTAAAAAAAAAAACGCAATATGTAGGCTACACGAGAACGGAGACGTCGAGTAACCAAAACAAATGCGTTAAACAAATTCGTACACGTTATTTATCAATTTAACTCTAGAATTAAAGGATATACAACGAGAAACAACGTTTGACAACCTTTAAACAGTTTTAATAACTATCTCAAAAATTGTCGCTCTGATGCAAACAACTGATGAGTTATCTACTTAAATTTGATGAACAAAACGACTTACGTATTTTAAACATGCTAACCTTTAGCCCGGTAAGCAAATTAAAAAAAAAACGCAATATGTAGGCTACACGAGAACGGAGACGTCGAGTAACCAAAACAAATGCGTTAAACAAATTCGTACACGTTATTTATCAATTTAACTCTAGAATTAAAGGATATACAACGAGAAACAACGTTTGACAACCTTTATACAGTTTTAATAACTATCTCAAAAATTGTCGCTCTGATGCAAACAACTGATGAGTTATCTACTTAAATTTGATGAACAAAACGACTTACGTATTTTAAACATGCTAACCTTTAGCCCGGTAAGCAAATTAAAAAAAAAACGCAATATGTAGGCTACACGAGAACGGAGACGTCGAGTAACCAAAACAAATGCGTTAAACAAATTCGTACACGTTATTTATCAATTTAACTCTAGAATTAAAGGATATACAACGAGAAACAACGTTTGACAACCTTTAAACAGTTTTAATAACTATCTCAAAAATTGTCGCTCTGATGCAAACAACTGATGAGTTATCTACTTAAATTTGATGAACAAAACGACTTACGTATTTTAAACATGCTAACCTTTAGCCCGGTAAGCAAATTAAAAAAAAAAACGCAATATGTAGGCTACACGAGAACGGAGACGTCGAGTAACCAAAACAAATGCGTTAAACAAATTCGTACACGTTATTTATCAATTTAACTCTAGAATTAAAGGATATACAACGAGAAACAACGTTTGACAAACTTTAAACAGTTTTAATAACTATCTCAAAAATTATCGCTCTGATGCAAACAACTGATGAGTTATCTACTTAAATATGATGAACAAAACGACTTACGTATTTTAAACATGCTAACCTTTAGCCCGGTAAGCAAATTAAAAAAAAACGCAATATGTGGGCTACACGAGAACGGAGACGTCGAGTAACCAAAACAAATGCGTTAACAAATTCGTACACGTTATTTATCAATTTAACTCTAGAATTAAAGGATATACAACGAGAAACAACGTTTGACAACCTTTAAACAGTTTTAATAACTATCTCAAAAATTATCGCTCTGATGCAAACAACTGATGAGTTATCTACTTAAATTTGATGAACAAAACGACTTACGTATTTTAAACATGCTAACCTTTAGCCCGGTAAGCAAATTAAAAAAAAAACGCAATATGTAGGCTACACGAGAACGGAGACGTCGAGTAACCAAAACAAATGCGTTAAACAAATTCGTACACGTTATTTATCAATTTAACTCTAGAATTAAAGGATATACAACGAGAAACAACGTTTGACAACCTTTAAACAGTTTTAATAACTATCTCAAAAATTATCGCTCTGATGCAAACAACTGATGAGTTATCTACTTAAATTTGATGAACAAAACGACTTACGTATTTTAAACATGCTAACCTTTAGCCCGGTAAGCAAATTAAAAAAAAAAACGCAATATGTAGGCTACACGAGAACGGAGACGTCGAGTAATCAAAACAAATGCGTTAAACAAATTCGTACACGTTATTTATCAATTTAACTCTAGAATTAAAGGATATACAACGAGAAACAACGTTTGACAACCTTTAAACAGTTTTAATAACTATCTCAAAAATTATCGCTCTGATGCAAACAACTGATGAGTTATCTACTTAAATTTGATGAACAAAACGACTTACGTATTTTAAACATGCTAACCTTTAGCCCGGTAAGCAAATTAAAAAAAAAACGAAATATGTAGGCTACACGAGAACGGAGACGTCGAGTAACCAAAACAAATGCGTTAAACAAATTCGTACACGTTATTTATCAATTTAACCCTAGAATTAAAGGATATACAACGAGAAACAACGTTTGACAAACTTTAAACAGTTTTAATAACTATCTCAAAAATTATCGCTCTGATGCAAACAACTGATGAGTTATCTACTTAAATATGATGAACAAAACGACTTACGTATTTTAAACATGCTAACCTTTAGCCCGGTAAGCAAATTAAAAAAAAAACGCAATATGTAGGCTACACGAGAACGGAGACGTCGAGTAACCAAAACAAATGCGTTAAACAAATTCGTACACGTTATTTATCAATTTAACTCTAGAATTAAAGGATATACAACGAGAAACAACGTTTGACAACCTTTAAACAGTTTTAATAACTATCTCAAAAATTATCGCTCTGATGCAAACAACTGATGAGTTATCTACTTAAATTTGATGAACAAAACGACTTACGTATTTTAAACATGCTAACCTTTAGCCCGGTAAGCAAATTAAAAAAAAAAACGCAATATGTAGGCTACACGAGAACGGAGACGTCGAGTAATCAAAACAAATGCGTTAAACAAATTCGTACACGTTATTTATCAATTTAACTCTAGAATTAAAGGATATACAACGAGAAACAACGTTTGACAACCTTTAAACAGTTTTAATAACTATCTCAAAAATTATCGCTCTGATGCAAACAACTGATGAGTTATCTACTTAAATTTGATGAACAAAACGACTTACGTATTTTAAACATGCTAACCTTTAGCCCGGTAAGCAAATTAAAAAAAAAACGAAATATGTAGGCTACACGAGAACGGAGACGTCGAGTAACCAAAACAAATGCGTTAAACAAATTCGTACACGTTATTTATCAATTTAACCCTAGAATTAAAGGATATACAACGAGAAACAACGTTTGACAAACTTTAAACAGTTTTAATAACTATCTCAAAAATTATCGCTCTGATGCAAACAACTGATGAGTTATCTACTTAAATATGATGAACAAAACGACTTACGTATTTTAAACATGCTAACCTTTAGCCCGGTAAGCAAATTAAAAAAAAAACGCAATATGTAGGCTACACGAGAACGGAGACGTCGAGTAACCAAAACAAATGCGTTAAACAAATTCGTACACGTTATTTATCAATTTAACTCTAGAATTAAAGGATATACAACGAGAAACAACGTTTGACAACCTTTAAACAGTTTTAATAACTATCTCAAAAATTATCGCTCTGATGCAAACAACTGATGAGTTATCTACTTAAATTTGATGAACAAAACGACTTACGTATTTTAAACATGCTAACCTTTAGCCCGGTAAGCAAATTAAAAAAAAAAAAACGCAATATGTAGGCTACACGAGAACGGAGACGTCGAGTAACCAAAACAAATGCGTTAAACAAATTCGTACACGTTATTTATCAATTTAACTCTAGAATTAAAGGATATACAACGAGAAACAACGTTTGACAACCTTTAAACAGTTTTAATAACTATCTCAAAAATTATCGCTCTGATGCAAACAACTGATGAGTTATCTACTTAAATTTGATGAACAAAACGACTTACGTATTTTAAACATGCTAACCTTTAGCCCGGTAAGCAAATTAAAAAAAAAACGAAATATGTAGGCTACACGAGAACGGAGACGTCGAGTAACCAAAACAAATGCGTTAAACAAATTCGTACACGTTATTTATCAATTTAACTCTAGAATTAAAGGATATACAACGAGAAACAACGTTTGACAACCTTTAAACAGTTTTAATAACTATCTCAAAAATTATCGCTCTGATGCAAACAACTGATGAGTTATCTACTTAAATTTGATGAACAAAACGACTTACGTATTTTAAACATGCTAACCTTTAGCCCGGTAAGCAAATTAAAAAAAAAAAACGAAATATGTAGGCTACACGAGAACGGAGACGTCGAGTAACCAAAACAAATGCGTTAAACAAATTCGTACACGTTATTTATCAATTTAACCCTAGAATTAAAGGATATACAACGAGAAACAACGTTTGACAAACTTTAAACAGTTTTAATAACTATCTCAAAAATTATCGCTCTGATGCAAACAACTGATGAGTTATCTACTTAAATATGATGAACAAAACGAATTACGTATTTTAAACATGCTAACCTTTAGCCCGGTAAGCAAATTAAAAAAAAAACGCAATATGTAGGCTACACGAGAACGGAGACGTCGAGTAACCAAAACAAATGCGTTAAACAAATTCGTACACGTTATTTATAAATTTAACTCTAGAATTAAAGGATATACAACGAGAAACAACGTTTGACAACCTTTAAACAGTTTTAATAACTATCTCAAAAATTATCGCTCTGATGCAAACAACTGATGAGTTATCTACTTAAATTTGATGAACAAAACGACTTACGTATTTTAAACATGCTAACCTTTAGCCCGGTAAGCAAATTAAAAAAAAAAAACGCAATATGTAGGCTACACGAGAACGGAGACGTCGAGTAACCAAAACAAATGCGTTAAACAAATTCGTACACGTTATTTATCAATTTAACTCTAGAATTAAAGGATATACAACGAGAAACAACGTTTGACAAACTTTAAACAGTTTTAATAACTATCTCAAAAATTATCGCTCTGATGCAAACAACTGATGAGTTATCTACTTAAATATGATGAACAAAACGGCTTACGTATTCTAAACATGCTAACCTTTAGCCCGGTAAGCAAATTAAAAAAAAAAACGCAATATGTAGGCTACACGAGAACGGAGACGTCGAGTAACCAAAACAAATGCGTTAAACAAATTCGTACACGTTATTTATCAATTTAACTCTAGAATTAAAGGATATACAACGAGAAACAACGTTTGACAACCTTTAAACAGTTTTAATAACTATCTCAAAAATTGTCGCTCTGATGCAAACAACTGATGAGTTATCTACTTAAATTTGATGAACAAAACGACTTACGTATTTTAAACATGCTAACCTTTAGCCCGGTAAGCAAATTAAAAAAAAAACGCAATATGTAGGCTACACGAGAACGGAGACGTCGAGTAACCAAAACAAATGCGTTAAACAAATTCGTACACGTTATTTATCAATTTAACTCTAGAATTAAAGGATATACAACGAGAAACAACGTTTGACAACCTTTATACAGTTTTAATAACTATCTCAAAAATTGTCGCTCTGATGCAAACAACTGATGAGTTATCTACTTAAATTTGATGAACAAAACGACTTACGTATTTTAAACATGCTAACCTTTAGCCCGGTAAGCAAATTAAAAAAAAAACGCAATATGTAGTCTACACGAGAACGGAGACGTCGAGTAACCAAAACAAATGCGTTAAACAAATTCGTACACGTTATTTATCAATTTAACTCTAGAATTAAAGGATATACAACGAGAAACAACGTTTGACAACCTTTAAACAGTTTTAATAACTATCTCAAAAATTGTCGCTCTGATGCAAACAACTGATGAGTTATCTACTTAAATTTGATGAACAAAACGACTTACGTATTTTAAACATGCTAACCTTTAGCCCGGTAAGCAAATTAAAAAAAAAAACGCAATATGTAGGCTACACGAGAACGGAGACGTCGAGTAACCAAAACAAATGCGTTAAACAAATTCGTACACGTTATTTATCAATTTAACTCTAGAATTAAAGGATATACAACGAGAAACAACGTTTGACAAACTTTAAACAGTTTTAATAACTATCTCAAAAATTATCGCTCTGATGCAAACAACTGATGAGTTATCTACTTAAATATGATGAACAAAACGACTTACGTATTTTAAACATGCTAACCTTTAGCCCGGTAAGCAAATTAAAAAAAAAACGCAATATGTGGGCTACACGAGAACGGAGACGTCGAGTAACCAAAACAAATGCGTTAACAAATTCTTACACGTTATTTATCAATTTAACTCTAGAATTAAAGGATATACAACGAGAAACAACGTTTGACAACCTTTAAACAGTTTTAATAACTATCTCAAAAATTATCGCTCTGATGCAAACAACTGATGAGTTATCTACTTAAATTTGATGAACAAAACGACTTACGTATTTTAAACATGCTAACCTTTAGCCCGGTAAGCAAATTAAAAAAAAAACGCAATATGTAGGCTACACGAGAACGGAGACGTCGAGTAACCAAAACAAATGCGTTAAACAAATTCGTACACGTTATTTATCAATTTAACTCTAGAATTAAAGGATATACAACGAGAAACAACGTTTGACAACCTTTAAACAGTTTTAATAACTATCTCAAAAATTATAGCTCTGATGCAAACAACTGATGAGTTATCTACTTAAATTTGATGAACAAAACGACTTACGTATTTTAAACATGCTAACCTTTAGCCCGGTAAGCAAATTAAAAAAAAAACGCAATATGTAGGCTACACAAGAACGGAGACGTCGAGTAACCAAAACAAATGCGTTAAACAAATTCGTACACGTTATTTATCAATTTAACTCTAGAATTAAAGGATATACAACGAGAAACAACGTTTGACAACCTTTAAACAGTTTTAATAACTATCTCAAAAATTATCGCTCTGATGCAAACAACTGATGAGTTATCTACTTAAATTTGATGAACAAAACGACTTACGTATTTTAAACATGCTAACCTTTAGCCCGGTAAGCAAATTAAAAAAAAAACGCAATATGTAGGCTACACGAGAACGGAGACGTCGAGTAACCAAAACAAATGCGTTAAACAAATTCGTACACGTTATTTATCAATTTAACTCTAGAATTAAAGGATATACAACGAGAAACAACGTTTGACAACCTTTAAACAGTTTTAATAACTATCTCAAAAATTGTCGCTCTGATGCAAACAACTGATGAGTTATCTACTTAAATTTGTTGAACAAAACGACTTACGTATTTTAAGCATGCTAACCTTTAGCCCGGTAAGCAAATTAAAAAAAAACGCAATATGTAGGCTACACGAGAACGGAGACGTCGAGTAACCAAAACAAATGCGTTAAACAAATTCGTACACGTTATTTATCAATTTAACTCTAGAATTAAAGGATATACAACGAGAAACAACGTTTGACAACCTTTAAACAGTTTTAATAACTATCTCAAAAATTGTTGCTCTGATGCAAACAACTGATGAGTTATCTACTTAAATTTGATGAACAAAACGACTTACGTATTTTAAACATGCTAACCTTTAGCCCGGTAAGCAAATTAAAAAAAAAACGCAATATGTAGGCTACACGAGAACGGAGACGTCGAGTAACCAAAACCAATGCGTTAAACAAATTCGTACACGTTATTTATAAATTTAACTCTAGAATTAAAGGATATACAACGAGAAACAACGTTTGACAACCTTTAAACAGTTTTAATAACTAACTCAAAAATTATCGCTCTGATGCAAACAACTGATGAGTTATCTACTTAAATTTGATGAACAAAACGACTTACGTATTTTAAGCATGCTAACCTTTAGCCCGGTAAGCAAATTAAAAAAAAAAAACGCAATATGTAGGCTACACGAGTACGGAGACGTCGAGTAACCAAAACAAATGCGTTAAACAAATTCGTACACGTTATTTATCAATTTAACTCTAGAATTAAAGGATATACAACGAGAAACAACGTTTGACAACCTTTAAACAGTTTTAATAACTATCTCAAAAATTATCGCTCTGATGCAAACAACTGATGAGTTATCTACTTAAATATGATGAACAAAACGACTTACGTATTTGAAACATGCTAACCTTTAGCCCGGTAAGCAAATTAAAAAAAAAACGCAATATGTAGGCTACACGAGAACGGAGACGTCGAGTAACCAAAACAAATGCGTTAAACAAATTCGTACACGTTATTTATCAATTTAACTCTAGAATTAAAGGATATACAACGAGAAACAACGTTTGACAACCTTTAAACAGTTTTAATAACTATCTCAAAAATTATCGCTCTGATGCAAACAACTGATGAGTTATCTACTTAAATTTGATGAACAAAACGACTTACGTATTTTAAGCATGCTAACCTTTAGCCCGGTAAGCAAATTAAAAAAAAAACGCAATATGTAGGCTACACGAGAACGGAGACGTCGAGTAACCAAAACAAATGCGTTAAACAAATTCGTACACGTTATTTATAAATTTAACTCTAGAATTAAAGGATATACAACGAGAAACAACGTTTGACAACCTTTAAACAGTTTTAATAACTATCTCAAAAATTGTCGCTCTGATGCAAACAACTGATGAGTTATCTACTTAAATTTGTTGAACAAAACGACTTACGTATTTTAAACATGCTAACCTTTAGCCCGGTAAGCAAATTAAAAAAAAAAACGCAATATGTAGGCTACACGAGAACGGAGACGTCGAGTAACCAAAACAAATGCGTTAAACAAATTCGTACACGTTATTTATCAATTTTACTCTAGAATTAAAGGATATACAACGAGAAAAAACGTTTGACAAAAAAAACGCAATATGTGGGCTACACGAGAACGGAGACGTCGAGTAACCAAAACAAATGCGTTAAACAAATTCGTACACGTTATTTATCAATTTAACTCTAGAATTAAAGGATATACAACGAGAAACAACGTTTGACAACCTTTAAACAGTTTTAATAACTATCTCAAAAATTATCGCTCTGATGCAAACAACTGATGAGTTATCTACTTAAATATGATGAACAAAACGACTTACGTATTTTAAACATGCTAACCTTTAGCCCGGTAAGCAAATTAAAAAAAAAACGCAATATGTAGGCTACACGAGAACGGAGACGTCGAGTAACCAAAACAAATGCGTTAAACAAATTCGTACACGTTATTTATCAATTTAACTCTAGAATTAAAGGATATACAACGAGAAACAACGTTTGACAACCTTTAAACAGTTTTAATAACTATCTCAAAAATTATCGCTCTGATGCAAACAACTGATGAGTTATCTACTTAAATTTGATGAACAAAACGACTTACGTATTTTAAACATGCTAACCTTTAGCCCGGTAGGCAAATTAAAAAAAAAAAACGCAATATGTAGGCTACACGAGAACGGAGACGTCGAGTAACCAAAACAAATGCGTTAAACAAATTCGTACACGTTATTTATCAATTTTACTCTAGAATTAAAGGATATACAACGAGAAACAACGTTTGACAACCTTTAAACAGTTTTAATAACTATCTCAAAAATTGTCGCTCTGATGCAAACAACTGATGAGTTATCTACTTAAATTTGTTGAACAAAACGACTTACGTATTTTAAGCATGCTAACCTTTAGCCCGGTAAACAAATTAAAAAAAAACGCAATATGTAGGCTACACGAGAACGGAGACGTCGAGTAACCAAAACAAATGCGATAAACAAATTCGTACACGTTATTTATCAATTTAACTCTAGAATTAAAGAATATACAACGAGAAACAACGTTTGACAACCTTTAAACAGTTTTAATAACTATCTCAAAAATTGTCGCTCTGATGCAAACAGCTGATGAGTTATCTACTTAAATTTGATGAACAAAACGACTTACGTATTTTAAACATGCTAACCTTTAGCCCGGTAAGCAAATTAAAAAAAAAAACGCAATATGTAGGCTACACGAGAACGGAGACGTCGAGTAACCAAAACCAATGCGTTAAACAAATTCGTACACGTTATTTATCAATTTAACTCTAGAATTAAAGGATATACAACGAGAAACAACGTTTGGCAACCTTTAAACAGTTTTAATAACTATCTCAAAAATTATCGCTCTGATGCAAACAACTGATGAGTTATCTACTTAAATTTGATGAACAAAACGACTTACGTATTTTAAAAATGCTAACCTTTACCCCGGTAAGCAAATTAAAAAAAAAACGCAATATGTGGGCTACACGAGAACGGAGACGTCGAGTAACCAAAACAAATGCGTTAAACAAATTCGTACACGTTATTTATCAATTTAACTCTAGAATTAAAGGATATACAACGAGAAACAACGTTTGACAACCTTTAAACAGTTTTAATAACTATCTCAAAAATTGTCGCTCTGATGCAAACAACTGATGAGTTATCTACTCAAATTTGTTGAACAAAACGACTTACGTATTTTAAACATGCTAACCTTTAGCCCGGCAAGCAAATTAAAAAAAAAACGCAATATGTAGGCTACACGAGAACGGAGACGTCGAGTAATCAAAACAAATGCGTTAAACAAATTCGTACACGTTATTTATCAATTTAACTCTAGAATTAAAGGATATACAACGAGAAACAACGTTTGACAACCTTTAAACAGTTTTAATAACTATCTCAAAAATTATCGCTCTGATGCAAACAACTGATGAGTTATCTACTTAAATTTGATGAACAAAACGACTTACGTATTTTAAACATGCTAACCTTTAGCCCGGTAAGCAAATTAAAAAAAAAAACGCAATATGTAGGCTACACGAGAACGGAGACGTCGAGTAACCAAAACAAATGCGTTAAACAAATTCGTACACGTTATTTATCAATTTAACTCTAGAATTAAAGGATATACAACGAGAAAAAACGTTTGACAACCTTTAAACAGTTTTAAAAACTATCTCAAAAATTGCCGCTCTGATGCAAACAACTGATGAGTTATCTACTTAAATTTGTTGAACAAAACGACTTACGTATTTTAAACATGCTAACCTTTAGCCCGGTAAACAAATTAAAAAAAAAACGCAATATGTAGGCTACACGAGAACGGAGACGTCGAGTAACCAAAACAAATGCGTTAAACAAATTCCTACACGTTATTTATCAATTTAACTCTAGAATTAAAGGATATACAACGAGAAACAACGTTTGACAACCTTTAAACAGTTTTAATAACTATCTCAAAAATTGTCGCTCTGATGCAAACAACTGATGAGTTATCTACTTAAATTTGATGAACAAAACGACTTACGTATTTTAAACATGCTAACCTTTAGCCCGGTAAGCAAATTAAAAAAAAAAAACGCAATATGTAGGCTACACGAGAACGGAGACGTCGAGTAACCAAAACAAATGCGTTAAACAAATTCGTACACGTTATTTATCAATTTAACTCTAGAATTAAAGGATATACAACGAGAAACAACGTTTGACAACCTTTGACAACCTTTAAACAGTTTTAATAACTATCTCAAAAATTGTCGCTCTGATGCAAACAACTGATGAGTTATCTACTTAAATTTGATGAACAAAACGACTTACGTATTTTAAACATGCTAACCTTTAGCCCGGTAAGCAAATTAAAAAAAAACGCAATATGTAGGCTACACGAGAACGGAGACGTCGAGTAACCAAAACAAATGCGTTAAACAAATTCGTACACGTTATTTATCAATTTAACTCTAGAATTAAAGGATATACAACGAGAAACAACGTTTGACAACCTTTAAACAGTTTTAGTAACTATCTCAAAAATTATCGCTCTGATGCAAACAACTGATGAGTTATCTACTTAAATTTGATGAACAAAACGACTTACGTATTTTAAACATGCTAACCTTTAGCCCGGTAAGCAAATTAAAAAAAAAACGCAATATGTAGGCTACACGAGAACGGAGACGTCGAGTAACCAAAACAAATGCGTTAAACAAATTCGTACACGTTATTTATAAATTTAACTCTAGAATTAAAGGATATACAACGAGAAACAACGTTTGACAACCTTTAAACAGTTTTAATAACTATCTCAAAAATTATCGCTCTGATGCAAACAACTGATGAGTTATCTACTTAAATTTGATGAACAAAACGACTTACGTATTTTAAACATGCTAACTTTTAGCCCGGTAAGCAAATTAAAAAAAAAAACGCAATATGTAGGCTACACGAGAACGGAGACGTCGAGTAACCAAAACAAATGCGTTAAACAAATTCGTACACGTTATTTATCAATTTAACTCTAGAATTAAAGGATATACAACGAGAAACAACGTTTGACAACCTTTAAACAGTTTTAATAACTATCTCAAAAATTATCGCTCTGATGCAAATAACTGATGAGTTATCTACTTAAATTTGATGAACAAAACGACTTACGTATTTTAAACATGCTAACCTTTAGCCCGGTAAGCAAATTAAAAAAAAAAACGCAATATGTAGGCTACACGAGAACGGAGACGTCGAGTAACCAAAACAAATGCGTTAAACAAATTCGTACACGTTATTTATCAATTTAACTCTAGAATTAAAGGATATACAACGAGAAACAACGTTTGACAACCTTTAAACAGTTTTAATAACTATCTCAAAAATTGTCGCTCTGATGCAAACAACTGATGAGTTATCTACTTAAATTTGTTGAACAAAACGACTTACGTATTTTAAGCATGCTAACCTTTAGCCCGGTAAGCAAATTAAAAAAAAAACGCAATATGTAGGCTACACGAGAACGGAGACGTCGAGTAACCAAAACAAATGCGTTAAACAAATTCGTACACGTTATTTATCAATTTAACTCTAGAATTAAAGGATATACAACGAGAAACAACGTTTGACAACCTTTAAACAGTTTTAATAACTATCTCAAAAATTGTCGCTCTGATGCAAACAACTGATGAGTTATCTACTTAAATTTGATGAACAAAACGACTTACGTATTTTAAACATGCTAACCTTTAGCCCGGTAAGCAAATTAAAAAAAAAAAACGCAATATGTAGGCTACACGAGAACGGAGACGTCGAGTAACCAAAACCAATGCGTTAAACAAATTCGTACACGTTATTTATCAATTTAACTCTAGAATTAAAGGATATACAACGAGAATCAACGTTTGGCAACCTTTAAACAGTTTTAATAACTATCTCAAAAATTATCGCTCTGATGCAAACAACTGATGAGTTATCTACTTAAATTTGATGAACAAAACGACTTACGTATTTTAAACATGCTAACCTTTAGCCCGGTAAGCAAATTAAAAAAAAAACGCAATATGTAGGCTACACGAGAACGGAGACGTCGAGTAACCAAAACAAATGCGTTAAACAAATTCGTACACGTTATTTATCAATTTAACTCTAGAATTAAAGGATATACAACGAGAAACAACGTTTGACAACCTTTAAACAGTTTTAATAACTATCTCAAAAATTATCGCTCTGATGCAAACAACTGATGAGTTATCTACTTAAATTTGATGAACAAAACGACTTACGTATTTTAAACATGCTAACTTTTAGCCCGGTAAGCAAATTAAAAAAAAAAACGCAATATGTAGGCTACACGAGAACGGAGACGTCGAGTAACCAAAACAAATGCGTTAAACAAATTCGTACACGTTATTTATCAATTTAACTCTAGAATTAAAGGATATACAACGAGAAACAACGTTTGACAACCTTTAAACAGTTTTAATAACTATCTCAAAAATTATCGCTCTGATGCAAATAACTGATGAGTTATCTACTTAAATTTGATGAACAAAACGACTTACGTATTTTAAACATGCTAACCTTTAGCCCGGTAAGCAAATTAAAAAAAAAACGCAATATGTAGGCTACACGAGAACGGAGACGTCGAGTAACCAAAACAAATGCGTTAAACAAATTCGTACACGTTATTTATCAATTTAACTCTAGAATTAAAGGATATACAACGAGAAACAACGTTTGACAACCTTTAAACAGTTTTAATAACTATCTCAAAAATTGTCGCTCTGATGCAAACAACTGATGAGTTATCTACTTAAATTTGTTGAACAAAACGACTCACGTATTTTAAGCATGCTAACCTTTAGCCCGGTAAGCAAATTAAAAAAAAACGCAATATGTAGGCTACACGAGAACGGAGACGTCGAGTAACCAAAACAAATGCGTTAAACAAATTCGTACACGTTATTTATCAATTTAACTCTAGAATTAAAGGATATACAACGAGAAACAACGTTTGACAACCTTTAAACAGTTTTAATAACTATCTCAAAAATTGTCGCTCTGATGCAAACAACTGATGAGTTATCTACTTAAATTTGATGAACAAAACGACTTACGTATTTTAAACATGCTAACCTTTAGCCCGGTAAGCAAATTAAAAAAAAAAACGCAATATGTAGGCTACACGAGAACGGAGACGTCGAGTAACCAAAACCAATGCGTTAAACAAATTCGTACACGTTATTTATCAATTTAACTCTAGAATTAAAGGATATACAACGAGAATCAACGTTTGGCAACCTTTAAACAGTTTTAATAACTATCTCAAAAATTATCGCTCTGATGCAAACAACTGATGAGTTATCTACTTAAATTTGATGAACAAAACGACTTACGTATTTTAAACATGCTAACCTTTAGCCCGGTAAGCAAATTAAAAAAAAAACGCAATATGTGGGCTACACGAGAACGGAGACGTCGAGTAACCAAAGCAAATGCGTTAAACAAATTCGTACACGTTATTTATCAATTTAACTCTAGAATTAAAGGATATACAACGAGAAACAACGTTTGACAACCTTTAAAGAGTTTTAATAACTATCTCAAAAATTGTCGCTCTGATGCAAACAACTGATGAGTTATCTACTCAAATTTGTTGAACAAAACGACTTACGTATTTTAAACATGCTAACCTTTAGCCCGGCAAGCAAGTAAAAAAAAAAAACGCAATATGTAGGCTACACGAGAACGGAGACGTCGAGTAACCAAAACAAACGCGTTAAACAAATTCGTACACGTTATTTATCAATTAACTCTAGAATTAAAGGATATACAACGAGAAACAACGTTTGACAACCTTTAAACAGTTTTAATAACTATCTCAAAAATTATCGCTCTGATGCAAACAACTGATGAGTTATCTACTTAAATTTGATGAACAAAACGACTTACGTATTTTAAACATGCTAACCTTTAGCCCGGTAAGCAAATTAAAAAAAAAAACGCAATAAGTAGGCTACACGGGAACGGAGACGTCGAGTAACCAAAACAAATGCGTTAAACAAATTCGTACACGTTATTTATCAATTTAACTCTAGAATTAAAGGATATACAACGAGAAACAACGTTTGACAACCTTTAAACAGTTTTAATAACTATCTCAAAAATTGTCGCTCTGATGCAAACAACTGATGAGTTATCTACTTAAATTTGTTGAACAAAACGACTTACGTATTTTAAACATGCTAACCTTTAGCCCGGTAAGCAAATTAAAAAAAAAAACGCAATATGTAGGCTACACGAGAACGGAGACGTCGAGTAACCAAAACAAATGCGTTAAACAAATTCCTACACGTTATTTATCAATTTAACTCTAGAATTAAAGGATATACAACGAGAAACAACGTTTGACAACCTTTAAACAGTTTTAATAACTATCTCAAAAATTGTCGCTCTGATGCAAACAACTGATGAGTTATCTACTTAAATTTGATGAACAAAACGACTTACGTATTTTAAACATGCTAACCTTTAGCCCGGTAAGCAAATTAAAAAAAAAAACGCAATATGTAGGCTACACGAGAACGGAGACGTCGAGTAACCAAAACAAATGCGTTAAACAAATTCGTACACGTTATTTATCAACTTAACTCTAGAATTAAAGGATATACAACGAGAAACAACGTTTGACAACCTTTAAACAGTTTTAATAACTATCTCAAAAATTATCGCTCTGATGCAAACAACTGATGAGTTATCTACTTAAATTTGTTGAACAAAACGACTTACGTATTTTAAACATGCTAACCTTTAGCCCGGTAAGCAAATTAAAAAAAAAACGCAATATGTAGGCTACACGAGAACGGAGACGTCGAGTAACCAAAACAAATGCGTTAAACAAATTCGTACACGTTATTTATCAATTTAACTCTAGAATTAAAGGATATACAACGAGAAACAACGTTTGACAACCTTTGACAACCTTTAAACAGTTTTAATAACTATCTCAAAAATTGTCGCTCTGATGCAAACAACTGATGAGTTATCTACTTAAATTTGATGAACAAAACGACTTACGTATTTTAAACATGCTAACCTTTAGCCCGGTAAGCAAATTAAAAAAAAAACGCAATATGTAGGCTACACGAGAACGGAGACGTAGAGTAACCAAAACAAATGCGTTAAACAAATTCGTACACGTTATTTATCAATTTAACTCTAGAATTAAAGGATATACAACGAGAAAGAACGTTTGACAACCTTTAAACAGTTTTAGTAACTATCTCAAAAATTATCGCTCTGATGCAAACAACTGATGAGTTATCTACTTAAATATGATGAACAAAACGACTTACGTATTTTAAACATGCTAACCTTTAGCCCGGTAAGCAAATTAGAAAAAAAACGCAATATGTAGGCTACACGAGAACGGAGACGTCGAGTAACCAAAACAAATGCGTTAAACAAATTCGTACACGTTATTTATCAATTTAACTCTAGAATTAAAGGATATACAACGAGAAACAACGTTTGACAACCTTTAAACAGTTTTAATAACTATCTCAAAAATTATCGCTCTGATGCAAACAACTGATGAGTTATCTACTTAAATTTGATGAACAAAACGACTTACGTATTTTAAACATGCTAACCTTTAGCCCGGTAAGCAAATTAAAAAAAAAACGCAATATGTAGGCTACACGAGAACGGAGACGTCGAGTAACCAAAACAAATGCGTTAAACAAATTCGTACACGTTATTTATCAATTTAACTCTAGAATTAAAGGATATACAACGAGAAACAACGTTTGACAACCTTTAAACAGTTTTAATAACTATCTCAAAAATTGTCGCTCTGATGCAAACAACTGATGAGTTATCTACTTAAATTTGTTGAACAAAACGACTTACGTATTTTAAACATGCTAACCTTTAGCCCGGTAAGCAAATTAAAAAAAAACGCAATATGTAGGCTACACGAGAACGGAGACGTCGAGTAACCAAAACAAATGCGTTAAACAAATTCGTACACGTTATTTATCAATTTAACTCTAGAATTAAAGGATATACAACGAGAAACAACGTTTGACAACCTTTAAACAGTTTTAATAACTATCTCAAAAATTATCGCTCTGATGCAAACAACTGATGAGTTATCTACTTAAATTTGATGAACAAAACGACTTACGTATTTTAAACATGCTAACCTTTAGCCCGGTAAGCAAATTTAAAAAAAAAACGCAATATGTAGGCTACACGAGAACGGAGACGTCGAGTAACCAAAACAAATGCGTTAAACAAATTCGTACACGTTATTTATCAATTTAACCCTAGAATTAAAGGATATACAACGAGAAACAACGTTTGACAACCTTTAAACAGTTTTAATAACTATCTCAAAAATTGTCTTTCTGATGCAAACAACTGATGAGTTATCTACTCAAATTTGTTGAACAAAACGACTTACGTATCTTAAGCATGCTAACCTTTAGCCCGGTAAGCAAATTAAAAAAAAAACGCAATATGTAGGCTACACGAGAACGGAGACGTCGAGTAACCAAAACAAATGCGTTAAACAAATTCGTACACGTTATTTATCAATTTAACTCTAGAATTCCAGGATATACAACGAGAAACAACGTTTGACAACCTTTAAACAGTTTTAATAACTATCTCAAAAATTGTCGCTCTGATGCAAACAACTGATGAGTTATCTACTTAAATTTGTTGAACAAAACAACTTACGTATTTTAAACATGCTAACCTTTAGCCCGGTAAGCAAATTAAAAAAAAAACGCAATATTTAGGCTACACGAGAACGGAGACGTCGAGTAACCAAAACAAATGCGTTAAACAAATTCGTACACGTTATTTATCAATTTAACTCTAGAATTAAAGGATATACAACGAGAAACAACGTTTGACAACCTTTAAACAGTTTTAATAACTATCTCAAAAATTATCGCTCTGATGCAAACAACTGATGAGTTATCTACTTAAATTTGATGAACAAAACGACTTACGTATTTTAAACATGCTAACCTTTAGCCCGGTAAGCAAATTTAAAAAAAAAACGCAATATGTAGGCTACACGAGAACGGAGATGTCGAGTAACCAAAACAAATGCGTTAAACAAATTCGTACACGTTATTTATCAATTTAACTCTAGAATTAAAGGATATACAACGAGAAACAACGTTTGACAACCTTTAAACAGTTTTAATAACTATCTCAAAAATTGTCGCTCTGATGCAAACAACTGATGAGTTATCTACTTAAATTTGTTGAACAAAACGACTTACGTATTTTAAGCATGCTAACCTTTAGCCCGGTAAGCAAATTAAAAAAAAAAACGCAATATGTAGGCTACACGAGAACGGAGACGTCGAGTAACGAAAACAAATGCGTTAAACAAATTCGTACACGTTATTTATCAATTTAACTCTAGAATTAAAGGATATATAACGAGAAACAACGTTTGACAACCTTTAAACAGTTTTAATAACTATCTCAAAAATTGTCGCTCTGATGCAAACAACTGATGAGTTATCTACTCAAATTTGTTGAACAAAACGACTTACGTATTTTAAGCATGCTAACCTTTAGCCCGGTAAGCAAATTAAAAAAAAAACGCAATATGTAGGCTACACGAGAACGGAGACGTCGAGTAACCAAAACAAATGCGTTAAACAAATTCGTACACGTTATTTATCAATTTAACTCTAGGATTAAAGGATATACAACGAGAAACAACGTTTGACAACCTTTAAACAGTTTTAATAACTATCTCAAAAATTGTCGCTCTGATGCAAACAACTGATGAGTTATCTACTTAAATTTGATGAACAAAACGACTTACGTATTTTAAACATGCTAACCTTTAGCCCGGTAAGCAAATTAAAAAAAAAACGCAATATGTAGGCTACACGAGAACGGAGACGTCGAGTAACCAAAACAAATGCGTTAAACAAATTCGTACACGTTATTTATCAATTTAACTCTAGAATTAAAGGATATACAACGAGAAACAACGTTTGACAACCTTTAAACAGTTTTAATAACTATCTCAAAAATTGTCGCTCTGATGCAAACAACTGATGAGTTATCTACTTAAATTTGATGAACAAAACGACTTACGTATTTTAAACATGCTAACCTTTAGCCCGGTAAGCAAATTAAAAAAAAACGCAATATGTAGGCTACACGAGAACGGAGACGTCGAGTAACCAAAACAAATGCGTTAAACAAATTCGTACACGTTATTTATCAATTTAACTCTAGAATTAAAGGATATACAACGAGAAACAACGTTTGACAACCTTTAAACAGTTTTAATAACTATCTCAAAAATTGTCGCTCTGATGCAAACAACTGATGAGTTATCTACTCAAATTTGTTGAACAAAACGACTTACGTATTTTAAACATGCTAACCTTTAGCCCGGTAAGCAAATTAAAAAAAAAACGCAATATGTAGGCTACACGAGAACGGAGACGTCGAGTAACCAAAACAAATGCGTTAAACAAATACATACACGTTATTTATCAATTTAACTCTAGAATTAAAGGATATACAACGAGAAACAACGTTTGACAATCTTTAAACAGTTTTAATAACTATCTCAAAAATTGTCGCTCTGATGCAAACAACTGCTGAGTTATCTACTCAAATTTGATGAACAAAACGACTTACGTATTTTAAACATGCTAACCTTTAGCCCGGTAAGCAAATTAAAAAAAAAAACGCAATATGTAGGCTACACGAGAACGGAGACGTCGAGTAACCAAAAGAAATGCGTTAAACAAATTCGTACACGTTATTTATCAATTTAACTCTAGAATTAAAGGATATACAACGAGAAACAACGTTTGACAACCTATAAACAGTTTTAATAACTATCTCAAAAATTGTCGCTCTGATGCAAACAACTGATGAGTTATCTACTTAAATTTGATGAACAAAACGACTTACGTATTTTAAACATGCTAACCTTTAGCCCGGTAAGCAAATTAAAAAAAAAAACGCAATATGTAGGCTACACGAGAACGGAGACGTCGAGTAACCAAAACAAATGCGTTAAGCAAATTCGTACACGTTATTTATCAATTTAACTCTAGAATTAAAGGATATACAACGAGAAACAACGTTTAAAAACCTTTAAACAGTTTTAATAACTATCTCAAAAATTGTCGCTCTGATGCAAACAACTGATGAGTTATCTACTTAAATTTGTTGAACAAAACGACTTACGTATTTTAAACATGTTAACCTTTAGCCCGGTAAGCAAATTAAAAAAAAAAAACGCAATATGTAGGCTACACGAGAACGGAGACGTCGAGTAACCAAAACAAATGCGTTAAACAAATTCGTACACGTTATTTATCAATTTAACTCTAGAATTAAAGGATATACAACGAGAAACAACGTTTGACAACCTTTAAACAGTTTTAATAACTATCTCAAAAATTGTCGCTCTGATGCAAACAACTGATGAGTTATCTACTTAAATTTGACGAACAAAACGACTTACGTATTTTAAACATGCTAACCTTTAGCCCGGTGAGCAAATTAAAAAAAAAAACGCAATATGTAGGCTACACGAGAACGGAGACGTCGAGTAACCAAAACAAATGCGTTAAACAAATTCGTACACGTTATTTATCAATTTAACTCTAGAATTAAAGGATATACAACGAGAAACAACGTTTGACAACCTTTAAACAGTTTTAATAACTATCTCAAAAATTGTCGCTCTGATGCAAACAACTGATGAGTTATCTACTTAAATTTGTTGAACAAAACGACTTACGTATTTTAAACATGCTAGCCTTTAGCCCGGTAAGCAAATTAAAAAAAAAACGCAATATGTAGGCTACACGAGAACGGAGACGTCGAGTAACCAAAACAAATGCGTTAAACAAATTCGTACACGTTATTTATCAATTTAACTCTAGAATTAAAGGATATACAACGAGAAACAACGTTTGACAACCTTTAAACAGTTTTAATAACTATCTCAAAAATTGTCGCTCTGATGCAAACAACTGATGAGTTATCTACTTAAATTTGTTGAACAAAACGACTTACGTATTTTAAGCATGCTAACTTTTAGCCCGGTAAGCAAATTAAAAAAAAAACGCAATATGTAGGCTACACGAGAACGGAGACGTCGAGTAATCAAAACAAATGCGTTAAACAAATTCGTACACGTTATTTATCAATTTAACTCTAGAATTAAAGGATATACAACGAGAAACAACGTTTGACAACCTTTAAACAGTTTTAATAACTATCTCAAAAATTATCGCTCTGATGCAAACAACTGATGAGTTATCTACTTAAATATGATGAACAAAACGACTTACGTATTTTAAACATGCTAACCTTTAGCCCGGTAAGCAAATTAAAAAAAAAACGCAATATGTAGGCTACACGAGAACGGAGACGTCGAGTAACCAAAACAAATGCGTTAAACAAATTCGTACACGTTATTTATCAATTTAACTCTAGAATTAAAGGATATACAACGAGAAACAACGTTTGACAACCTTTAAACAGTTTTAATAACTATCTCAAAAATTATCGCTCTGATGCAAACAACTGATGAATTATCTACTTAAATTTGATGAACAAAACGACTTACGTATTTTAAACATGCTAACCTTTAGCCCGGTAAGCAAATTAAAAAAAAAACGCAATATGTGGGCTACACGAGAACGGAGACGTCGAGTAACCAAAACAAATGCGTTAAACAAATTCGTACACGTTATTTATCAATTTAACTCTAGAATTAAAGGATATACAACGAGAAACAACGTTTGACAACCTTTAAACAGTTTTAATAACTATCTCAAAAATTATCGCTCTGATGCAAACAACTGATGAGTTATCTACTTAAATTTGTTGAACAAAACGACTTACGTATTTTAAGCATGCTAACCTTTAGCCCGGTAAGCAAATTAAAAAAAAAACGCAATATGTAGGCTACACGAGAACGGAGACGTCGAGTAACCAAAACAAATGCGTTAAACAAATTCGTACACGTTATTTATCAATTTAACTCTAGAATTAAAGGATATACAACGAGAAACAACGTTTGACAACCTTTAAACAGTTTTAATAACTATCTCAAAAATTGTCGCTCTGATGCAAACAACTGATGAGTTATCTACTTAAATTTGATGAACAAAACGACTTACGTATTTTAAACATGCTAACCTTTAGCCCGGTAAGCAAATTAAAAAAAAAAACGCAATATGTAGGCTACACGAGAACGGAGACGTGGAGTAACCAAAACAAATGCGTTAAACAAATTCGTACACGTTCTTTATCCATTTAACTCTAGAATTAAAGGATATACAACGAGAAACAACGTTTGACAACCTTTAAACAGTTTTAATAACTATCTCAAAAATTATCGCTCTGATGCAAACAACTGATGAGTTATCTACTTAAATATGATGAACAACACGACTTACGTATTTTAAACATGCTAACCTTTAGCCCGGTAAGCAAATTAAAAAAAAAACGCAATATGTAGGCTACACGAGAACGGAGACGTCGAGTAACCAAAACAAATGCGTTAAACAAATTCGTACACGTTATTTATCAATTTAACTCTAGAATTAAAGGATATACAACGAGAAACAACGTTTGACAACCTTTAAATAGTTTTAATAACTATCTCAAAAATTATCGCTCTGATGCAAACAACTGATGAGTTATCTACTTAAATATGATGAACAAAACGACTTACGTATTTTAAACATGCTAACCTTTATCCCGGTAAGCAAATTAAAAAAAAAACGCAATATGTAGGCTACACGAAAACGGAGACGTCGAGTAACCAAAACAAATGCGTTAAACAAATTCGTACACGTTATTTATCAATTTAACTCTAGAATTAAAGGATATACAACGAGAAACAACGTTTGACAACCTTTAAACAGTTTTAATAACTATCTCAAAAATTGTCGCTCTGATGCAAACAACTGATGAGTTATCTACTCAAATTTGTTGAACAAAACGACTTACGTATTTTAAGCATGCTAACCTTTAGCCCGGTAAGCAAATTAAAAAAAAACGCAATATGTAGGCTACACGAGAACGGAGACGTCGAGTAACCAAAACAAATGCGTTAAACAAATTCTTACACGCTATTTATCAATTTAACTCTAGAATTAAAGGATATACAACGAGAAACAACGTTTGACAACCTTTAAACAGTTTTAATAACTATCTCAAAAATTATCGCTCTGATGCAAACAACTGATGAGTTATCTACTTAAATTTGATGAACAAAACGACTTACGTATTTTAAACATGCTAACCTTTAGCCCGGTAAGCAAATTAAAAAAAAACCCCAATATGTAGGCTACACGAGAACGGAGACGTCGAGTAACCAAAACAAATGCGTTAAACAAATTCGTACACGTTATTTATCAATTTAACTCTAGAATTAAAGGATATACAACGAGAAACAACGTTTGACAACCTTTAAACAGTTTTAATAACTATCTCAAAAATTATCGCTCTGATGCAAACAACTGATGAGTTATCTACTTAAATATGATGAACAAAACGACTTACGTATTTTAAACATGCTAACCTTTAGCCCGGTAAGCAAATTAAAAAAAAAAACGCAATATGTAGGCTACACGAGAACGGTGACGTCGAGTAACCAAAACAAATGCGTTAAACAAATTCGTACACGTTATTTATCAATTTAACTCTAGAATTAAAGGATATACAACGAGAAACAACGTTTGACAACCTTTAAACAGTTTTAGTAACTATCTCAAAAATTATCGCTCTGATGCAAACAACTGATGAGTTATCTACTTAAATATGATGAACAAAACGACTTACGTATTTTAAACATGCTAACCTTTAGCCCGGTAAGCAAATTAAAAAAAAAACGCAATATGTAGGCTACACGAGAACGGAGACGTCGAGTAACCAAAACAAATGCGTTAAACAAATTCGTACACGTTATTTATCAATTTAACTCTAGAATTAAAGGATATACAACGAGAAACAACGTTTGACAACCTTTAAACAGTTTTAATAACTATCTCAAAAATTATCGCTCTGATGCAAACAACTGATGAGTTATCTACTTAAATTTGATGAACAAAACGACTTATGTATTTTAAACATGCTAACCTTTAGCCCGGTAAGCAAATTAAAAAAAAACGCAATATGTAGGCTACACGAGAACGGAGACGTCGAGTAACCAAAACAAATGCGTTAAACAAATTCGTACACGTTATTTATCAATTTAACTCTAGAATTAAAGGATATACAACGAGAAACAACGTTTGACAACCTTTAAACAGTTTTAATAACTATCTCAAAAATTATCGCTCTGATGCAAACAACTGATGAGTTATCTACTTAAATTTGATGAACAAAACGACTTACGTATTTTAAACATGCTAACCTTTAGCCCGGTAAGCAAATTAAAAAAAAAACGCAATATGTAGGCTACACGAGAACGGAGACGTCGAGTAACCAAAACAAATGCGTTAAACAAATTCGTACACGTTATTTATCAATTTAACTCTAGAATTAAAGGATATACAACGAGAAACAACGTTTGACAACCTTTAAACAGTTTTAATAACTATCTCAAAAATTGTCGCTCTGATGCAAACAACTGATGAGTTATCTACTCAAATTTGTTGAACAAAACGACTTACGTATTTTAAGCATGCTAACCTTTAGCCCGGTAAGCAAATTAAAAAAAAACGCAATATGTAGG